>NW_026716930.1:0-16097 GCF_029784015.1 Lycium ferocissimum | reverse complement strand
AATTTTATTTAATTCTTTAATGCCCCATACTTTCCCATGGGCTTGGATCTTTTTTATGGGCCATGGCCGAATGGCCTCTATTGGGCTTCATCTTCTCTTTTTTTTTTCCATGGGCCTAATTCGGTTGGCCCCGAGTTGGGCTAGTCCACTGACCTTTCGACCTTAAAACGTCCATATCTCCTTGTACCGATGTCACCTGGGAACCCACGACCTATGGTTGGAAAGCTAATTCAATTATCTACAACTTCTATATCTTGGTATTTTTCCAAATTCCAAACTTATAATACCGTTTTTGCCCTCGAATCCAGGTCACCCGAAAACGTTTCTTAAAAATATTCGTTGGAGGGCTTCACTTTGATTTGGCCCAAGGGTCCTTCATGAGTTGTGTTTAACTTCACGTATGTGATTCATATAACTTTTCACATGTCCGAAAAAAAATTCGACGGGCCTCATCTCAACTTACAAATAATCCACGTACAAAGTACGGGATACGATACTATCAACGGGGTTTAAATTACGTAGCTACAACATGATTGTCAATTTCTGGGAGCACATGTCACGCTCATAATCCAAAAATGAGGGGTATAACATGAAATACATGTCAAATATAATAATAAATAATGTCTGGAATTTAAAGTAGACATTTGAAAACAGAGATCTTCAGGTGGCATAGCATGGGTAGACGTTCACCCTCGGATCTGATCGAGCAAACTAGCTTCAAGCTAGAGATGTAGTCTGGATGAAATCTCTAAAACAATCGCACTCAAAAGGGTGCAAGAAGGTAGTATCGACAAACACTATATACTGGTAAGCATCATAGGCCAACTAAGATTAGTTCACGTATATAAGCATAAAATAAAATCAACAAGATAAACAGATAGGCGTTTAATACTCAAATCCAAGTCACGAATATCCCATAACGAGTCAGCACCAAGATGAATCTTCTAAACCACAAGTCTCAAGTCTCATAATCTCACCGATAATCACAAGTCCAAGTTTCGTCCCTAGGTAGAGTTACTAATTCACAATTTAACTTAGTCAATGGTCATATTGATATCACAATAGGCATTCAAAATCCATACCAAAATCAGAACCAAACGAGCATATAATAATGCAAAATAAAATGTAACGATGTGCAATGCAAAATATGATGATGTGCAATGCAGTGGCCAATCACTCGAACTGCACATACATGCTAATTGGTGTCTTTGCCCAATAGCTATGACCTGCAGAGGACCCATGGTGTCCATGTACCCTCGCTCCGAAATCTTACCTCGGATCACGAGCCTTTCACTTAAGCCACATCCTTACCTCCTTTCAAATGTGCCCCAAAATCTAGGTCACGCCCTCACCCCCTTTCAAATGCGCCTTTTCATATATATATATATATATATATATATATATATATATATATATATATATATATATATATATATATATATATATATATATATATATAGTATTACATACGCCCGTAGTTTCGTACGTGAAAATTTATAAGTATTAGACGTTCTATGGAGTTCCTTCAGGATATATGATATTATACGAACTAATCATATGGTCATGATGGTTTAAATTCATATACTAATCTATGGGAAACTCGGGACCAAGCAAATCGAAGAAATAAATTTGTTAAAAATTTGAAAAAGTTGACAGACTTGGGTCAAATTTGGAGGGGTATATCTCCTAGTATATTAAGAGTTTTGAGGTGTTTCAAAAGCCTAAAATAAAGTTCGTCGATTCATTTTCCAACGAAAAAATCTTCATCGATAGGACATCGTGTAGAGAATTATAGACGTTCAAGTTGGGCAAAAAAGCAAAATGCATACGAATCGACCCTAAATCCAAAGGACCCCCCGAATTTGAACTAATATGGGGCCTCTTTTTCCCCCAAAATTTTCCCAAAAAAATTAAAATGTCAGAAACCCCCAAATCTCAAACCCAAATTTCAAGCCAAAAATTTAATAATTCCCGATTTGGGTTGTGAACGAAATTTTCGCAAGAAAACATATAAACAGTGGGTTAAATTTTTAAGGGGAAAAAAGTTAAAATACATATTATGAAAGGTAAATCTCCTATTAAATTTAATTTTTGGGTTTAATTACGGAGATCTTAAATAAAAAATGCAAATACCCTTTAAATAGTTTTGTTGGGGGAAAATAGGGGAAAAACCCAAAAGGGGAATAATATTTTTTTGGGAATATTATGTTTAAGTTGGTATGATTTTTTTGTTGGTTGCTGAATTATTATTTTAGGTGGAAGAAATAGGCAAATGCATATATATTACCGTGCCCTAGTGCCGGGCAAGATGTTAATATTACCGTCCCTTAGGGGGGGCAAGATGATTTATATATTCCCGACCTTAGGGGCCCGAAAGATCTATATATTCCGTGTTTTAAAATAAAAAAGATATTATATATAGATATATATATATAGGGGAAAAGGGTTTTTTCTTTAAAAGCTAAGCTCCAATTCGCCTTAAAAAGGGGATTCAAAACCGGTTTTTCCTTTTTAAATTTCGTTATCTTCATACCTTCATTTGTTGTTATTTATGCCTTACATACCGAATGTTCATACCCACGTCCCCTTTTTGTGGGCCCCTGCTTTATGCCCCGGGGGGGAGATGACGAGACGAGGATCTTTCATCATGTTTCCTTTTCCGGGCCGGGGGGCTCCACCGTGGGGCATTGCCGTCCCCGTCTAGAATACATAGAATTTTAAGGGACATCGAGGGGCCGTCCCGACTTGTAACCCCCGCCCCGTTCAAGAGGGGCAAGGCCCCCAACCTAGTCATAGGGGAAAAGTAATGTTGGCATCAGGGTTATTGATATTTTCTTTCATGAATTTTTCAATTTTGCCTCGACCCTTTTGTTTCCATTTGAGACACGAAAAAGGTTATAAGTTGGTTCGCTTGGGTTCCCGTAAGGTGCCCAAAACATAGCCACAAGGGGGATGTAAAAATCCCAAGAGCGATTATCAAAGCTCAATTTCATCTAGAAGATCAAATTAATCTCACCACAATTATATGTCTCCAGCAGTATTCCGATTTCATGAGTATGTATGGACTATGAACGGTTAGCAATATCAATGTCAAGCACGAGGCATCATGCCACAAGTCTTTCATGAATCATTTAGAACCATTTTCCATCATGTATGAGTGTATGAATGGATAAATGAGTGTAAACATGGTAAATCAATGCAAACAAATAAAGCAACGGTGAGAGAGTGCAAGTCACAGCCACCAAGTCATATCAAGACTTAGATCAGCTAAACCATGAAATGAATCATACAAACCATCTAAACCAACTTAAGCGCGGTGTCCTCTTTACCTCCCACATATAGCAAGTATGCCTCACAACTAAGTCTTGTATCACTAAGGTGTTATGTCCCGTATCTTTACATAGGGACATTATAAAAACTAAGTGTGACAAAGTTAGAGACAAAGCGGTTTTAGGGTTCTAGGTAAGGAGTTTTCATCTCGATTTCGTTTCGATGCATCAAATAGCCTATAATTTCGTTTGGTATAAGACATTATTGGAAAATAAGTTAATTGACGAAGATTGGATGACTAAGTGAGATTAAGAACTTAATTTACATCATTAGTGAGCCTAAGTGGCCGTGTGGGTCCCACTTGTGATTTGGCCAACTCTTATTGGCTAAGAACTTGGGTGGGACACATGTCCCAGCTATTAACTACATATATAAAGGGTTCTTTGATTCACAATAAATTTCATTTCAACAATTAAAGAGTTGGAAAAGTATAGAGATAGAGAGAGGCTCTCGGCTACAAGGCTTGAGAACACCCTCCTCATTTTGATCAAATCAATTTTTCCAAGTAGATAAATTCCTCATCAAGTGTATAAGGATGTGTGTAGTTGTTGGGTAGATACAAGGAGGTGTAGCATTCAAAGGTTGAAGATCCGGCCAGATTTGAAGGACAAGTTACAAGGTAAGAATGATCATTGTTCTTGTGTGTTGTATGAAGATTTGAATGTATAATTCATGCATGTTGTTGTGGTTGAACTTGAGGTTGAGCCGTGAGCTTGGTGAAGCCATGGTTGGTTCCATTTGCATGCATTGTTGGTAAATAAATGTATGCGCTTGTATATAATGGAACTAAGAATGTAGAAGATGGTTTATGATGTGCGTGTTAGAATTGGGCTGTTTCTTAAAGTTTAAATAGGCCATGTGTTGTAGACTTGAATGGAATTATGTTTGGTCTTATTGTGCATATATATTGGATGTGGATTGAAGGTGTTGTAATGTAGATAAATGAGTGAAAATCGAGAAGTTGTAAGAATGGCATTGAAGCTAGTGTAAGAGGGCTTGTTTTAGGGAAGATTATGAATTGCATTTTGTGCCAAATTTTGATTGTTATTTGTTGTGCACATTGTGATATATTGTATATATGTTGAATATGTGGATTAAGGTGTTAGTGAAACAAATCAAGTTGAGATATATAAACGGTCAAACCGTGGGCTATTTTGAGGTTAGAAGTGAGTAATGTTGTTGAATGATTGAATGTCATTATGAACATGTAATAAAAAGTGAAATGGTATTGTTGTATGGGCTGTTTAGCCGTGAGGTTGGGACTGAATTGAATGATATACAAAGCTGTCCAAAAGTTCCTAAAGTCATGTTAAACAAGTTTGGAATGATAGGAAAGGAATGACTAGCAATGTTAGTTTGTAGCACTAGTTGGTTTGAATGCGGAAACCTGAAACGTCGTCTAAGCATTTGAAAGGGATTGTGGTTAGGTGCGTATTAAAATCCTTTGTAGACTATTTGTAGCTCTTGATATCTTGATATAGGATAAGTGTTGTTGGGCGACAAGTACAAGTTATTATCGACTAAACGCTAGGTACGCACATGGCTATTATTCAGCAACTTTTGGCGTGTCCTAGACGTAAATGAATATAATACGAGCCTCGGGGTGACTCCACTCTCTACTTGCTAGTATGACATGTGATTGTTATTCGTCGTAATGTTGAAAATGTTGATATAATGGAATTATGATCTCGTTATTTATTACATGATGGACTAGTATGTGCCAATCAGGAGTTACTTACTTCTTAAAAGAAATTGCATAAGTATGCTTGATTTTTATAAAATGTAATATGCTAATGTCAGAAGGCGATTTGGTTTACTATTCATTGAGTCTCAAAAATGTTTTATATATATATGTGGTTGTATTACTACCGCTCGTGCTACGCTATATCCTTCCAACGAGTCCGGGCAGAGGGTATGTTCTCGTGCGCACAACTATTATACTATTCACCGAGTCCCTCACTAGAGGGCGGGGACACGTTATATATATATATATATGATGATGATGATGATGATGATATGATGATTTTGGAGATGGAGGCCGGAGGGCGTACATTCCCTTATTACCGAGATCCCACTACTGAAGGTGGGGACACGTATATGCTTATGTTTATGATGTTATGATTATAATTACGAGTCCTCACTAGAGGGCGGGACACGTTATATATTTACATACGGAATGATTATGCGGCTTTGATTATGAAATACTATAGTGACATTGATGTGAGAACGATACGGATGAAATATGTTCAAAGGCAAAGTTTTATGAAATTACATTTGTTGCATTGAATCTGTTCACCTTGTCTCGGAATATGATTCCATTTACTATGTTTCATGCTTTTACATACTCGGTACATATTCGTCTTGACCCTTTCTTCAGGGCGCGTTTCATGCCGCCAGTGCGAATGACTCGTTTCGGGGGATCCATGATCCTAGAGAGATCCATCAAGCTATTCCAGTGCTCCTTTGTTCCGGAGCACGTTTCGCGGTATAACTTGTGATATGTACATATGTTGTCGTTCGAGGTACGTCGGGGCCTGTCCGGGTCATATGATGTGTCACTCTTAGAGTCTGTGGTCAAGTGTGGGTCTATATGTGTGGTTGTTGTTTTGTTATATAGTTATGACTTGTGTTTGGGCGTACCCGTTTGCATTAGAGCCTTGTCGGCTTGCGTAGCTAAAATATGTTATCATGGCAGGCGTGTGTATGAAGGTAGCCTCTCGGCGTGTGTTTTGATTGGGACGTTCCCACTATATATATATATGACGAACGCACGCCGACTTTTGCGCGATATTGCTTGTTATAGGGGTGTAACTCTTCGCGGAGATAGGTAAGCTTCGACTTGCGTATGTTTGCCTATCTTTATATCGGCTCGTTCATGCTAGTAGTGTATGACGCCATGATAACAAGTGTATACGAGTGTCCGGCTCGGACCTTAGTCATGGCCTACGGGGTTGGGTCGTGACAAAGTGGTATCGGAGCGGTTAATCTCGGGGTGTCCACGGACACGTGTCTAGTAGAATCTTGTTTATCGATGTGTTGTGCACCACGTTTATAAACGGAAGCTACGGAGCATTTTGGATATCATCTTTTCCTTGTCTTAGATCGTGCGATAGAGGCATATTATTAGGGTGATTCTTTCACGACGGGTTGTTATGTCTACAGCGATGCCTCGAAGGCGACGGCCGCCCGAAGGGCAAGACGATAGTCGGGAGACCGGTCGGACCGGAGGACTCTGTTCTCTCGACGTCATACACACAAGGGTTGGACTTCAGTCGGCGAGCTCATTACACCACCCGTACTCCCGGGGAGCCTAAATAAATGACGGTCAGTACCCCCGCCGGCTCACGGGATTCCGGCCGGAGCCTCCGGCTCCCAAGCCCGAGAGACGGAAGGATAGAGCCTGGGGGCCGTTTCGATTATTGACTAGATTAGTGTCGGGGCGGGGGCTCGCAGACACGGAGCGAGAGGTGGTCATGGAACCGATACGATAGTTTGAGGGTTCGTGATTTCTTGACATGTAACCCCCGAGTTTTATGGATCACGACCGGCGAGAGGATCCGCGCGATTTTGTCCGGCCCCGATGTTGCGCACGTTGAGGGTAATTCGAGCTACGAGGCCGGTCGCGTGGAGTTGGCTTCGTATCGATTACGTGATGTGGTACATTTCGCCAGTGAGTCACGGAATTGTCTGGGCGAGGATGCTCCTCGGTAGGTGTGGGACGAGTTCGTGGCCTTTTGGGCCGTTTCTGCCTCGGTACGGAGGCGAGCTAGAGGTTGATAGATTACGGTTGAGACAGGATGGCGAGGTGTTCGAGATTATCGATCTCGAGTTCGACTCGGCCCAGCACGGTACGCGCCCACCATTATAGCGGACATGGCTGATAAGTGCAATCGTTATGTAATGGGGTTGGATACGTATTTGATTGATGGTGCTTAGCAATGGCTTCTCAACCCGGTATGGATATTGTAGGGTGCAAGTATATGCACGGGGGTTGAGGACCGACGTAAGGGCGTCGACTTTGATAGAGAGCATGATCGGGAGTCAACATAAGAAGACTGGAGATCGTGTGCAGTGAGAGTTTCGGGCGGGCAGCCCCGGCCAACGGCGACATGGTAGATATTTTTCTCGTAGACCGGAGTGCGCCTCACTGTGATCACGGGTAGGAGGTTTGATAGCACGGGGTATTCAGGAGCCGGTCAAAGCTCCATGACTTCGGGGTTCCGGACGCACGAGCACTAACTTGGAAAATAGTCTTGTGCATAACGCAACGAAGACGAACGTTGCTATAGATAGATGAACCGTTGCAAGAGATTTTATAGCAACGGTTTAAGATGCGTTCCATCGCTGCATTCTTGTACATCTATATTGGCGACGGTTTAATAAACGGTTGGTAAAACACGTTGCTATAGCCATATCTACAGCAACGGTTGCTCCCCTCTTTACGATGCAACGAGTTTTGTGTGTTAGTTGGAGCAGTTTCCCAAGCTGTCCCCATAGACCTTTAAGCAACGACTTTTGAGGCTATTGCAACGGTTTTGTAAGTTATTGCAACATGCTTTTTATTTATTGCAACGGTTTTTGTCTATTGCAACGACCTTTTTTTGGTACAAAAATCATTGCAAAGTATTTTTGGAAAATCTATTGCAACGGTTCTCATGACCTATTGCAACGGTTTATCTAAAGCGGTGGCCACAGTTATATATATATATATATATATATATATACACACATTACAAATTCAATAAATCGAAGCACAATTTTTCATAATCCAAAATATCAACATTCATCATAATCCAAAATGTCCAACATTAATTCATAGTCCAAAATATATATCTGACATTCACAATCCAACATACATAAGTACAAGCAAAATGTTCAACCCAAAATGCATAGTTAAGTTTTACATTTCAAGATTTAGGATAAGTTTCAACATGTTCGATAGCAAAAAGATTCTTAGAACATGTACAAGCTTATAAAAGATCTTCTCAAGTAAGATCAACGTGTTCATTGTCTCTTCCCTTTCTTCATTTTCGACACCTACAAAGAATAGATAATGTCACTACCGCTTAACGCACACGCACATAATACAAAGATACAACTTATTATAAATGGATACCAATTTTTATACTACAACTTAAATACGGAGAAAAAATCAATATCAACCAAAACGAGAAAGAGACATGTCGTACAATATGCTTAAAATTACACAAACGACTCGAGGAATTAAAAAATTATACTAAGACCTTCAACGATACATTTTGAAAATAATCGAAATTACTTGGTCTAGTTTTCACATCGAAATGCGATGAGTTGATGATGACTACGATATGTGATGACACACCTTGCATCATGTTTTTGAAATACTGGTGGATGTTGTTTTCTAATAATGAAGGGATGGAGCAAATTTTTGATCTTTGGTTATTGGTATAAAGGAAGTGAGTAGATGGAAAAATAAGGAAATCGAAATATTGGTGATTCGGGTATGGCTTGGCGGGGACATGGTTTTGGAGTCTAGGTGACTAACTTGTATACTCATGATCCTAGTCTAATGGGATATGAAGAGGTACATCATAGTATGCTACTTAATTAGTTGCACTGAAAGGCTGGACAAACTTGTGCAAATAAGGTGGTTGTTGATGGATGGGTTCTTTGTGATAGTATCGAGAAGCGTGTATAACTTTGTAGTATTGCTATTACACCTCAAAGAAGATCGGACAAAAATGCAAGATATACCAGAGACAACATACAAGGACACAAGACAAGGCCATACATGCAAGACTCCTACTGGTTTTTTCAAGACATTGTACGGTTGGTGCTTGATTCGACACTATTCTTTCAGTTTTTTGCATTCTGTAATTTGTCTTGTCAAGGGACCGGACTTGGAGACACATACAACATTTGTGGTCCGTGATTAACGGCAAATTTCACTTCAAAGAAACAATTTTCTTAGCAAGATTGGTCAAAAAGCGGTTTATTATTAAGAATAGTAGGCTGGGCCAGAAACGTGCAAATAAGGTGGTTGTTGGTGGATGGTAGCTTGTGATGGTATCAAAAGCATGTATAACTTTATATTATTGGTATTGCACCTCAATAGGTGGGACAACAATGCAAGATATATGAGGAACGGCATACAAGGACACAAGACAAGGCCATACATTCAAGATTCTGCTAGTTTTTCAAAGAAAGACTACGGCAATTTAGTAATGATTCGGCCACTATTCTTTGGTTTTGCATTCTTTGCCAATTTGTGCACCAAAGGGACCAGACTTGGGACACATACAAAATTCGGGAGTCAATGATTAACGGAAAAATTGCACTTCAGGAAACAATTTTTTTCTTAGCAAGATTGGTCAAAAACTAGTTTATTGGTATTGAGCAGTTGATGTAATTCTATTTCCTACCTTGGAATGTGTGGATTTACGTAGTTAGACAAGTTCACTTTATCATTCTAATTAGGCTAGTGTATTTCCTCAGGTAATTTAGCATTTTTGATAGAAAAGATACGGTATTTTTTTCCTTTTTTTTTCAATATAACCCTTAAGCCCCAGGTTTTAAATATTTGTATGGAAAAGTGGAATTTTTGAACCCAAGACCTTAATGACTTTGATAAAATGGAGCAAATGGCTTATACGAGCTAAGTTTGCATCATAAACTAAGGTGGTAAAGTGAAGCCTATACTGAAATTAGCCAACCTTAATCAAGTCATAAAGTATCATCTTATTAGAAATGTTCGACGGAAATAAGATGGCTTGGGATTTATCACGGAAAAGATGTTTCTATTAAACCAAGCATCTTAGATTTACCGTAATCCTTAAAAAAGAGTTCGTTGGTTGAGATGTGATGTTATAAAAGCTAGAATAAATTAGTTTAATTCAAGTTAAAATATGGCAAACAAGTTGCGGCAAGTTAAAGACTAGTAATGTTCTTTGCGGGGATTATCAGAACTTTTTGCTTTAGAATTTGCTACCCTATACTCCATGAGGCACGGATACAACATGCTAAGGGGTGACTTACCAAGGGTTTGGTGGAGGAAAATGACTGCGGCAATCTTGGTTATCCTAGATGTATTTGTGCTCTATCTCATAATCCCAAGGGCAAAAGCTTTATACTAGTGAAAGATTGCTAAAGTGGTATGATCAATGACCAGACATGTCAATATGTGGGGAAACTCTTGGGAATCCATTCAACATCTTTTTTTTTTTTTAATGTCCTATCTCTTCTTATATCGGGTGCAAAATTCTTAAATGGCAAGGTTATACTAGACATGCAATGAGATGGCATGATGAACTTCAATGTCTTGTGAACTTTGCTACAAACAAAAGCTCTAAGGCAAAGATATAGGATGGCAATGTTTTACTATCCCTACGTATGGGAAAACGAAACAACAAAGTCTTTTGAATTCTTGGTGACCAAGTTGTGAGGATAATTATCTAGGATGTTTTTATGTCGAGTAAATACGTTTCCTGTTTGGCTAGAATGATGGTCACTCTCAATTTTATCCTTAGCTTCTGATATAGGTGTTATATGTTGGTAGTGTTTGATTTGAAAGGTAGTAGTTGTTTCTTGAAATTGTTTATTGAGAATGGCTAGTAAGAGTTGTCATCGATTCTAAATAAAATTGATGTTATCATTTTAGCTTATGTGGCCATTACAACCAAAATCAAAAATTCCCCCATGAAACTTGACAATATAATTCCCATTTTCAACAAATCAACAAAGCGCTATAACATTATATCTAATGAGAATGGGCAATTCGCGAGTGCCTTCTTTAGGGTGGTCTTTAAATTTTCCCCTCGTAATTTGCGGTCTTTAAATTTTGCCCCTCATATTTGTGGTCTTTAAGTTTTGCCCTTAGCTTGGATACGAGGTTTTGGGTTCGAACCCGCTCAAGCATAAAATAAAGAAATAATTTCGCAAGGGGGGGGTGGAGGGGAGTGTACGCCCCCTCGGCATAGCTTCTCATAAGGAAAGCTAAAGTTATGCGGAGGGGGCATAACTTTTCCTCAAAGCATAATTTAGTTTTGCCTTATGGGGCAAAATTTTCCTTAAGGAACTATGCCTTATGGGGCATACTTTTAATTAAGGCATAACCAAAAGTATGCCTTAACTAAAAGTGTGCCTGTGAAAAGTTTTAAAAAAAAAAAAGTCTCAAGGCAAGTGCGCACTACAGCGCATAACTTCCTTAAGGAAAAACTAAAGTTATGCCGGAGGGGCATAACTTTCCTCAAGGCATAATTTAGTTTTTTGCCTTATGGGGCAAAACTTTCCTTAAGAATTGCTTGCCTTATGAGGGAGACTTTTAATTAAGGTATAACCAAAGTATGCCTTAACTAAAAGTGTGCCTTGAAAAGTTTTTTTTTTTAAAAAAATTTCTCAACAAAAATCACCTCTCATGGCATAACTTCCCTTGGAAAAACTAAAAATTATGGAGGGGCATATTTCCTATAAGGCATAATTTAGTTTTGTATTGAATAGCTTTTCACAAGATTGTCTTATAAATGTTTAAATTAGTGCTAACTTAAAGTATGCCTTAACTAAAGTGTGCGTTGAAAAGTTAAAAAAAAAAAAAAAAGTCTCAAGGTAAAGTCGCCCCCTCGGCACTTCCATAAAAACTAAGTTATGCCGGAGGGCATAACCCTCTCAGGGCATGTTAAGTTTTGCCTTATGGGCCAAATTTTCTTAAGGAACCTATGCCTTATGGGCATACTTTTAATTAAAACGCAACAAAGTATGCCTTAACTAAAAGATATTAACGAAAAGATAAAAAAAAAAAAAAAAAAATGTCTCAAGGCAAAGTACGCCTCAGCATAACTTTGGTTTTTGCACGGTCTGATGGGGTTCTTTGTTACTAGTTAGATAGACGGAAGTATGGTCATACGGGATCCCATGTATTGACTGCTTTCTTCTTGGTGTGTGTTATTAACGTTATATACTCATCTGGCCGAAGAATTGACAATATGTGGAAATGGTATTGGCTTTAGGGAGTATGCGATGGTTGAAAATTTGCACCTTGGTGCTAGTTTTATCGAAATTTCATTGAAGCAAAAGAGCTACATTATAGTTAAGTTGTGCGGGATTCAAATGATTTTTGTTTTTCATGTGGAATATGGATAAATGACTTTTGCATGGAAACAACAAAAAAGAATAATGCGAGTCGCACAGGAGCAATCACAGGATGTGTAGCAAGTTGCGGCTTCTAACGTTCTCCTCTTATTGTTCTTTGGTTTTTACGGAAACCACATCGGTCCGAGCAAAAAAATTACACTAAGATGCGAGTAATTTCTTGAGAGGATAGTTGGTCAGTTGTGCATCAAGGGGCCAAACTTGGGAAACAATTTGATTGACCACAAATCGATGGAATGCGATGCAATAGCGGTATGAGGTTCTCGAGTTTTACACCTAGTGTGATCAATAAAGGATGACCGGCCCGGGACACAACATTGCATGCGAATTCTATCATTAACTCATTTTATCAAGTTTTTGTTTTTTTACCACATACGTAGTTTAGGCTTTTGTAGCACCAACTCAAGACATCATCGAGTCCCTAAATTGGAACAACTCCGACCTTAAGCATGCATTAACTTCGGAAATCGGTAATAACCTTAATAACCATGATTTAGCTATTCGAAAATAGTAAACTCACACATTTCACTAGATATTTACTAAATTGAAGTAGTTCCATCCATTTCTTATCTACTTTAAATGATATAATAGGAAAATAAGCAACCGGATATTGTAAAAATATTGAGACAAAAAACTCAATAATTTGAACAAACCAAAATCACAATTTTTTAATGAAAACGAAGAAAAGATGAAGGGACATGAAGAAATCAAAGCCCTTACCTTCACCCCTAGCAATTCACGGGCTGCGATGTCAAACCCGATCGTCTACGAAGTGACCAAAGTGTCGTAGAAGAACACTTGGGATTGGGAGAAACGATCCAACACCCTTAAAGAAAAAGCTGTGCTGCGATGTCGAACCGATCGTTTACGACGTGATAAAAGTATCGTTGAAGAACACTTGGGATGCAGGAGAACAATCAAAATCCTTAAAGAAAAAACTTTTTCTTTTCTGTTAGTAAGACCATTGAATTCTTTCCTACATCATCAACAACAAACCAATAGGTCAAGTTATATGACAATATGTAGGCTTATTTGCATGTGGCGGAGTGGCTTATTTCAAATTTTAGGATCTAGAATAACAATAAAATACACTATATGAACCTTTTTATTTGGACGAGCAAATATTGCATAAACGTTTCTCCTTTTTGTCTTCCACTTCCATACCTAAAGAGATTTCTTCATTTACTATTTGACTTAATGCCTTCTCCTTTGA
The DNA here is from genome assembly GCF_029784015.1 of Lycium ferocissimum. Taxonomy (NCBI): domain Eukaryota; kingdom Viridiplantae; phylum Streptophyta; class Magnoliopsida; order Solanales; family Solanaceae; genus Lycium; species Lycium ferocissimum. Next base: position 2,431 of record NW_026716930.1, on the reverse strand, counting down.
ATTTAATCACGCGAATATTGTTCCAAAAATACATTATTCTACTAGCGAAACCAATAAAATTTTTCTCTAATAACTATATTTACGAGCGAGAAGCGAGGAATAATCACGGCTTTTTTAAATGTATCTTTTCGACCATTCGAAAACACCATGTCGAGAGAAAAAGATAAACTTCTATACCTTATAGCCACTTCATGGTAATTTTTAGTCACTCAAGATATGGTCGATTAAAGTTATACAAAAATTACAAGAAGAAACAAGTTTAGATCCAACATCGGAGTCCGGAAAACAATTTCACCACACTACCATGAAATACACACTATAAAATGCACCAACAAAGAGTGAAATTACGAGAGAAAGTAAAAGGAAAAAAGCCAAATCTCGACTTTTTTCTTTTGACAACAAAAATAGGGAAGAAAAGTGATATTGTAGAACCAAAGCAAGCAAGACCCAACCAAAGGCTTAAAAATTATTTCAAACCCAGCTTCGATAAAGGACCCAATTAATTGTTTCTTGAATATCACAAGGGGTTCTATTTTTTGCCTATATCAGTTTTCTAAACTTGGCTTATATCAAATACACTACCACCCTCATATTAAAGAAAAAATAAGAGATTAAAGAGAGAATTCCAAAATAATCGGCAAAGAACTTATAATTTCTTGACTAATGATGTCTCAAATATGTCTTTCTCGGATTTCTCAAACAACCACTTCTTCTAACCATTTAGCGACTTCAACCCTAGAAATTAACTACACTAATATTTTGAAATTTCAATTGAAAAGACCAAACAACAATATAAACGAGAGAAGATGAAATGAGGGTTCGACGGAGAGGAGTTCGATGAAGAATCGTTAATGGAGAGGATTTTTTTGTTTGATACGTTCATCAGATGAAAGAGAAGACATATTAGTTTTGATTTAGCAAATAAATGTAAAAAGAAAAGAAAAGAAATGATTTTGGCGGGTTAAGCAAAAAATAGAGCGGGGAAATTAAAGGGGCGGAGGGAATTAAAACCGTTCAATAGATAAAATATTTCATTTAATAAGTACATCACAGATAACATTTTACGGCAACGGTTAACAAATGTGTTGCTATAGGTGACCTATGTGACGGTTTTGTACGGTGGCAACGGTTTAATTATTAACACATGCGGGTGTCCCCAAAACCTTTTGGCAACGGTTTTAACGGTTGCGATATAACATCTGCAACAACGGTTTAGAGCAAGTGGCTAAACAATCTGTTGCCATAGGCTCGATTTCGGTAGTGAGGGATTGACCCGGATGAGGCCACGCTTTACCTCGGCCCTCGATGGTAGGCGTCATCGGGGGGGGTGTCGTCGTGTGCGGGTGCTTGTTTCTCTTGCGGGCGTCGGGGCCATACTATGAGGGTGTCGGATTTAGCGTGTCTGGGTGGGCGACTCGGCCTATTGAATCGATTCTTTGGTTCGTCCTCTTGGCGACTATGCGCCTACGAGCAAAACGTTCGAAACACCCGGCGGTGTGGCGAGAGGCCGGGGCGTAGTTTCCGTTGACCCCGGCCCCCTTGAACCGCATATATGCCTTCGCTTCAGCGAGACAAGATCGGGAGCGTCGCCAAACGTTGTTACGGTATATTATCGATCTTCTCCGGGATGTATATGCATTGATAGATCCGAGCTCACACGTATATATATATCTCCCTTTGTGGTTGAAGTAAAATTGGGTAAAACCGAATTTGTCGAACTTGAATTCGGTAACTACACCGCTGGGGATTCGATTATAAGCTAGCGAGGTATATAGAAATTGTTCGGTGGTTATACATAATCGATGCACCAAGGCGGACTTAATAGAGCTAAGTATGATAGAGTTCGATGTAATTATGGGGATGGGCCGGATTTGGCTTCTTGTTATGCTAACGTAGATTGCGAGAGCGAAAGTAGTTCGGTTCCGGTTCCGGGGGCCGGTTATAGAATGGAAGGAAATACGGCATCGCCGAAGGTAAGTTTATTTCGTACCTCAAGGAAAGAAAAATGGTTAGAAAGGGGTACATTTATCATCGAGGAGTCGTGTGCATGACTCGAAAGCGGAAGTACGAACTCTTCGGTCAGTTTCGGTAGTTTAATGAATTTCCGAGATGTGTTCCCGGATGAACTTCCGGAGCCTCCCACCGAGCGTGAGGTAGAGTTCACGATAGACGTCTTTTCTTGGGATCTTTCGGCTATGTCTATTCCTCTTTATAGAATGGCACACGGGCGGAAGAGATTAAAGGAGCAGGCGAGACTTATTAGAAAGGGCTTCATCGGGACCGATGCGATCACCTTGGGGAGCACGTGTGTTTGTGCGGAAGAAAAGATGGGTCGGCTAACGTATGTGTATTGACCTGGGGCAGCTGAATAAAGTGACAATAAAGAACGGGATCCCCCCCCGGGATTGACGATTTATTTGACCAGGGGGGT
>NW_026716929.1:0-26713 GCF_029784015.1 Lycium ferocissimum | reverse complement strand
GAATAAAACCCTTCATAACAAAAAAACAAGATAAAATTTTCCCTTTTTTCTCTTCAACTTCCAAAGCCTAGGGTTTCCAAAAATAAAAAAAGGTGATCGCTCCAACATGTTCCACGCTACGGACCTAAAAAAGGGGTTTACATCAAAAAAATTTTGGAAGACAAAAAATGGGGTGATTTTGGAGCCCCCGCGAGCTTTTTTGGGGGTTTCCCCTTTTTTTTTTTCAAAGGGTTTTAAAGGGGGAATAAAGGGGAATACTAAGTGGTCATTTTTATCCCAAATATTTAAATTTTTTTGGCCCACAAAGGTTGTCATTTAAAAGATGACAAAAAATTGGGGGACCACATAATTTTCCCCAGGAAAAAATTTTTTTTAAAAATTCCAATTTTATCATTTTTTCCCCAAAATTTTTCCTAATTGTTCCATACCAAAAATTTACGCACAACTTATATTAAAATAAAATCAAAGGGTCAAGAATCCCGACTTTGATCCCGAAATAGTTTTGTCCTTAACTTACCAAAATTTAAAATCCGGATTTTCCAATGTAAAAAAATACGGTTCTCGAACTAAGTAAACCTGAAGAATTCCCCGTACGACCCCTTCCAGGTCTTTTCCCGGGGGTTTTTGGGTTATTCAAAAGTTTTGTGGAAAATTTTTTCAAACCCCGCTTTAAAAAAGGTAATGGTATTGTTCCGGGGGCCCCATTTTGGAAAAAGTCCCCCGCAAGGAGAAATTAAAACCCAAGTCCTCGACTTTCCCGGGGCCAGGGGGTATTTTAAGTGATGTTCCTTTGGATTGGGGGGTATTAAAACCCGTAGGGTTATACATATGCTTCCCAAACCAAAAGCCAAAAAGAATTTCCCCCCTAGACCCGGATCCCGCGTGCCCATTTCCGGGGTATGGAGACATTTTTTATAGGGTTCAGGAATTTAAAGATCAAGAGCCCCAATAATCTTTGCAAAAAGCCGAATTTGCCAGAGGGGTTTAGAATTGTCAAGGGAAAGAGTCGAATTTATACCCTCCCAAAGAAGGGTGCGAGCATCACCAACATTGGGGGGCCCCGCAAGGGCACGAAAGAAAGAAATGGTTGGAAATTCACACCGGCAAATCTTGGGGTCCGTTTGCCAACGGGGGATAGGGATTGTCGAAATTGCCGAATCTTTTATTCCGGAGGAAAAAAGCCCCCAATACGAAGATCCCCCTTCGGGCAAAAAAGGGCACAAACCGTGAAAAGGAGGAGACCCCCTATTTGAGATTATTAATCGATGGAGATGACACACAAAAAGGCATTATGCGCATCTGGAGATTGGCAGAGCTGAAGCATACAAAAAGCTGGTGGGGCGAAGCATAATATGCCCGTTATTCGTTCATCCGGAGCTACAAAATGTATCATGACCTCAGATGTCCGTACCGGGTGGGATGGCATGAAAAAGGACATAGCCTATTCGTTGCCTGCCCAAATTGCCAATGTGTCAAGATCGAGCACCAAAAGCCCGCGGACTATTACAGAAACGAGATTCCGACTGTGTGGGAGATAATTAATATGGATTTCATTACAGGTTTGCCCCGCACTCCACGGAAATACGATTCCATCTGGGTTATCGTCGACAGGCTGACAAAATCAGCCCACTTTCTCCCAGTCAGGACTACTTACTCAGCTGAGGATTATACCAGATTATATATTAAGGAGATTGTAAGACTTCACGGAGTTCCCATATCTATTATCTCCGACCGAGGTGCCCAGTTTACAACTAATTTCTGGAGATCATTTCAGGAAGGACTAGGGACCCAGGTGAGTCTTAGCACAGCATTCCATCCTCGTCCGATGGCGGTGCCGAGCGTACTATCCGTACGCTAAAAGATATGTTACGGCCTCGTTATTGATTTCGCAGGTAGCCGGGATGATCACTTGCCATTGATTGAATTTTCCTATAATAATAGCTACCACTCCAAAGATCCAAATGGCACCGTACGAGGCTTTATATGGCAGAAATGCAGTCACCGATTGGCTGGTTGATATTGGTGAAACGAAATTAATTGGCCCGTATATGATCCAAGAAAGGGCAATGATAAGGTGAAAATTATTCGGAAAGATTATTAACGGCCCGCAGCTCGTAAATCATATGCGTATAATCGACGCTTCTGCACTTGGAGTTCCGTGTCAGTTGTGATTGGGTATTCCCGAAGGTATCACCTATGAAAGGTGTTATGAGATTCGCAAGAAAGGGAAGCTCATCTCAAGATATATCGGGCCCTATCGTTATCCGAGAATAGGAAAAGTTGCCTATAAATTGATCACAAATGGATTTGGGGAGCAAAGCATCCGGTATTCCACGTTTCTATGCTTCGCAAGCTGTATTGGTGACCCTTCCTAAATATTTCCCCTAGGATGACATCCAGGTCACCAGAGCCGTTCTACGAAGAGCAAGTACTATAGCTATATTGGATCGTCAGGTAAGAAGGTTGCGGAACAAGGATGTGGCTTCCGTTAAGGTGCTGTGGCGGAATAATAACCGAGAAGAAATGACCTGGGAAGCTGAGGAGCAGATGAAGAAGAAGTATCCTCACTTATTTCCGGTGTCCACAGGTAATCTAAACTCCTTATCTGACTATGTTGATTAATAGCTAAATTGCGTGTGTGATAGCTATAAAAGAATTCCCCCGAAATTGCTTATAAGACTCCGTAGGACGAGTTCAACATTCGAGGACGAACGTTCTAAAGGGGGGAGGAAGTTATATCCCGTATTTTGAACAACAGGACCATCCGGATTAATTACGATAAGTTGGGGACAAGATGTTATATCCCGTACTTTGTACGTTGGAATATTCTAAGTGGTTGTGACAAGTTGTGGACAAGGCTATTTTTTTCCGACTTTGTTTTAAGGCATAAGTCGCTTATGATTTTATTGGTACGGAATATTAAGGAATTTGGGGTTAAAAGTGAATTATGGAAAGTTAGATGTTTCATGAAAATTTGGGGCCAAAAGTGAAATTTTGGAAACTTAAATTCATGAAAAAAAAAGTGACCATGTGGCCATGCACATGACTTGTGGGACATGGGCCACATGTATGAAGTATATAGGTAATATTGGATGACTTATTAAGTCATCTTCATCATTTTCATCTCCTAGAAATTTCAAGAAACATGAAGAAAAATAAAGAAGGAGCAAACGGCCATAAGGGCTCGGCCAATTCATGTCCAACATTTGATCAAGAAAAATTATTTCCTTCAAGCTTTCTTACTAATTGGAAGGTCCTCGTTAACGTGGAGTAGTTGGTGGAGCAAGCAAAGCGTTCGTTTTTGCGAAACATAATTCTAGCCGAGGGAGAACTAGGTAAGGTATGGTTCAATCTTATTTTTCATGTCTCATGGATGATTTGTGCATGTTGTGATATGTAGAAATGAATGAAATACATGAAAGTATGATGTTGAAGTTGTAGCCGTGGGGTGTAGGGTGGCCGTGAGAATGAGATGTTATGTAGAAGTGAAGAATTAAATTTATTTAGTATGTTTGGATTGTTGTGTTGTGGATTCTATGATGCTAATGAAAGTTTAATGACTCAAAGCGAAGTTATAGTTGTTTGCGGTTTGTTATGGAATTTTATATAGTTATTGGATTTATGGAAGTAATGGGTTATTAATGTAGTTTATGAATTCGGAAGGAAGAAAATGTGTTGTGTTGTTTCTTTGAACTTGGAGGTTTCGGGTTTCATTATACGGTGGATGGGCTGATTTGAATACGTTGTGAATTGTCCGAAGTGTTTTTGAATTTTGTTAAGTGATCTTGGGTTAGTTTTGAATATGCGAGCATTGATGTCGGCTTGAATGTATGAAGTAAATTGAATGTAAGTGAATGCCATCGAATTATGTAGAAAGGAGTTATTAATGTTAGAATGTGTTTGGAATTGCTTATTGATATTGTTGATGTGGTTGTTGGTATTGTTGTTGAATATTTGGCCGAGTTGAATTCTCGGGGTTGATGAATATATAGGGGAAGTGCTGCCCAAATTTACGTAGATAAAATGATGGTTTGGAATTGAACTCTCCGATGCTTTATGGCTAATGTCCGATGCCTATTGATGTGGTTGTAGATCTCGAGAGGCCAAGACTTAAGTCCTGATTAGCGTAGGAAGCGGCCAAGGTATGTAAAGCTCAACCTTTCTTTCTTTTGGCATGTCTTAGTTGAAAGTAAGTTATGACACGAACCCCGAGGTAACTCTATTCTTGCGATCCGAGCATGTCTATGATTTTCATTTGTCTCTTGATGTTCGTATTTTTAATGCAGTCGAGTTATGGTTCTTATGTCTTTTGTATGACTAAATTCTAAAAGTTGCATAAAAGTTTGGTTTTCAAAAGAGTTGTGTTCCTAAAACGATTCCGAAACTACGAACGTCCGTAACTTTCACGTAAAGGCTCGGATCGCTTCGATATGTCCGTGGGGGGATTCCGTAGCGTATGATGACCCTAACCTCTATAGGCGGGCTCGGATTGGTTTGATACCCGTCCGTGGGCCCCGAGGCTTTCCTTTGCATAGTTCTGGTGTTTTTCTTTAGAATTTAGCATCCTTATCACCCCGACCCCCGAGTATGATCACTTACTTATCTCTAAATCAGAATGAGGATTTGTATGTATATGATCTTGATATGTAACTATGATGGCTAAAGTTCTATTTGATATGTTCCCGAGAAACATTCGGGAGAAACTCGGATTTGACTATGACTATTAGCTTGGTTTTTAAATGATAGTCTGTTTTGATTGTTCTATGAAATCTGTGTAAATGTATGAAATTGCATATAGATCCCACGAATCCGCTCATGCTTACTATTGTTACATCCTTCGCCGCGTCCCGAGCCGGTTGTTATCGTGCGCACAATCCGAAGTATGATGAGTTTCCGAAGTATGATGAGTTTCTGATATGATATGATATGTTTCCGAAGTATGACGTGTCCGGTACGCCGAGCCCCTCTTGGCCGGGTACCGTGTATATATGATATGATGTGATAATGTGTGACGGAGATACGGAGATATGCAAAACTTCCGAAGTATGATGAGTTGTGGGCGCCCGGAGAGGCAGGGCGACCACGTTCGTCCGCGGTCCTACCACGGGCCGCATGGGGTATGTGATATGCCAATATGATGATGATGACATGATGATCCGATGAGGTGATAATCCGATGATATGATAATATGATGACATGGCATGATATGATGATTCATTCACCGAGTCCCTCGGAGGGCCGGGACACGTTATATGTGCATTCGTATATGATGATTAGCTACTTATGTCACTCAGTCCCATTATGGGTCGGATATGACACACGGTATTGGTATGTATGATTGTAACTCAGGAATAAGCATTTGAGCATTCTGACTATCATATTTGTCTTCTGTGCCTGTTATGTATGATTTGTATTTCAGACGTACGCACCTTGCTATTTTTGGCTGATATACTCACTTTCTTTACCCCTTACTCCGGTTGTGACCTTGTCTTTTGTATTCCATGCTTTACACACTCTCGACATATTCCGTACTGACCCCTTTCTTCGAGGGTGCGTTTCATGCCGCGCAGTACACTCCGAAGCTAGTAAGAGAAGATGTTTCAAACCGGATTGGCGAGCTCCATTTCCTCCGGAGTGCTGCCAAGTCAGAGTATTTATGTTATGACAGTTTGTTCTATGTTAGAGACTTTGCAGACAGAGTTCGTGCCACACCCTTAATCCGATAGGGTGTGATTGGCACCCGACCCTTAGCTAGGGCCGAACGAACCCGCAGACTTTCGTAATACTCATAATCATACTGGGCCCGCAATACATGAAGTAAGCACATAACGATTTTTTTTTTTCCAGAAAACAAACATGTCTTTCATCTTTGTCAAATCAAATAAAACTAGCATCGTATGAAATCCGTAAACATATGAAATTCGTAACATGATGCATAATAATACATCGGCTTACATAGCCGCTTACAAAACTGACATATCATACACACGACACCGTTCGCAAAGTATCTAACATAACTCGAATACCATACAAAGCATTCTCGATTTTCAAGAAGACCTTTGGGCTCGCTAACCAGCTCGAACATCTTTCATCATACTTATCCATGGTACTTTAAACGCACTTCGAAGAAAGTGGGTACGAAATATGTACCGAGTATGCAGCGTATATGAAGTCATAACCGAAGCAGGAGTACAGAAGTGCACACAGCGCTGATTCTATCCGGAATACAAATCGTACATAAGAGATACAAAAGACAAACATGATAATCGAATGCCAAAATGCTTCGCTTTTTTGAAAACATTTCGTCTCATACATACGAAAATCAAACACATCATATGAGTTAACCGAATGCCAAGTCGGATCCATATATAATATAATAGTCATAAACATACCGTAGCGCATCATAACATCATGACAGTCATATGAGATTATTAACCGATGTGGGATTGGCCTAAACCAATGTGGATTGGCCTAAACCAATGTGGAATTTTGCCTCATCATTGGGTTTGCCCCACCATCGGTTTTTGCCCACCATTACCACCGCCCGATACCACAGATCACATTCCGTAATCCATACATATAACATATAGCGTAGATATACACACGATAAAGATAACACCAAAATATGCAGAAATCGACCATCATATCATATCGTACTTCGTATCACATCATGTTTCGAACTACACATCATACTTCTTATACACATTTTCAAAGGCTTAATAGGTTTATCGAAACGAACCATCATTTATAAGCCAAAACAAGAGTCAAATCGATTTTCTTCCGAATATCACTTCGACATATCAAACCGAACTTCGGAAATCATAGCCACGTATCCAAATCACATACATAAAAATCCTTATTTCAGACTCAATAGATAAATAAGTAATCATACTCGGGGGTCGGAAAGATAGTTATATTGAATTCTTTTCAAAAAGTCGTCAGAAGTACATAAAGGAAAGTCGCGGGACCCACGAATGGGTGTCGACCCGAGCCGGGCCCGCCTATGGAAAACATAGTCATTATAGATCATGGAATCATTTTTGAACATATCGAAGCGATCCGGTTCGTTCGTGAAAGTTACGACTTTCGTAGTTTTCGAAATCATTTAGGAACAAAACTCTTTTAAAAACCAAACTTTTATGCAACTTTTGAAACTTAGTCATACAAAAGACGTATAAACCATAGCTTGACCATATAAGGATGCCAACATTAAGAAGCAAATAAGCATCGTAAGCATGCTCGGATTTTACGAATAGAATTTCCCGAAGCTCATAACGTATCATAGCTTAACCACATCTAGGACATGCCAAAAGAAGGAAAGGTAAGCTTTATATACCTTGATTGCTTCCTAAGCTAATCCAAACTCAAGTCTCGGCTTCTCAAAATCTACAACACGTCATTAGACACCAAACATTAGTCATAGGCACCTCGGAATCCCATTTTAAGCTTGCACTTTATTTACAAAAATTTGGGCAAAGATTTCCAGAATTCAACACCCCGAGAATTTAACTCTTCATCAACCACAATACCAACAAACATTCTAACAACATCAACCATTAATTCAAACGCACTTTAACATCAACAACCTTTATTCGCACAATGCGACGCATTCCAATTACGTTCAAATCAACATATATAATCAACCCAACATCATTGCCCATGCGTTCAAATACCAATCCAAAACCATTGAAACATGATTCAATAACATTTCCAACAATCCACAAAATTATTCAAAACAACTCAACCAAAACATAAGGCAACCCGAAACCTTCCAAGTCCAAGGAAATATCAACAACGCATTTCTTTTCTTCCAAATTCATAACCCATACTAACAATCCATACTTTAACAACATTAATCTCATAAATACAAGAAACTATATTAAGATTACATTAGCTTCTCTAACAACCTACAAACGGCTCCAACTTCCATTTAAATCATTAGACCATCATTTTCATTACATAATCCACAACAATCATCAACTAAAACACTAAATAAAATTAATTCATCTTGTCCCACCAAAACAGCCCATTACACGGCCACACACCATCATCCATATTTTCATGAACTTTATTCATTTCTACACACTACAACAACACACAAGCATGCTCACTACAATTAATTCGTCATACCTACACACTACTACATACACACGGCCAACACCTCAACATGCATGATTTCATGGATTTCCTTCATTTCCACACACCACAACACATATAAACCGTCTATAACATATGAAAAGGGGATTAAAGTTCACCTTCTTCACTTAATTCTTCAACATGGCTTGGGTTGAGAATTGCAAGAACGAAGGATTTGCTTGCTCTAACAACTAATCCATGTTGTTTAGCACCTTCCAAAGAGTTGAAAAGCTAGAAGAAATATTTTTTTTGGTGGCTATCTTTTGGTCTTCACTTTCCATTGCCATGGCCGAACCCCCCTTTATTTTTTTCTTCTCCAAGGATCTTGAAATTTCTAGGAGATGATAAATGATGAAGATGACTTAGTTGGTCATCTTTTATCACATATAAATTGCCTCCAAGTGGCCCATGGCCCACATCACACACATGGCCACATATGGCCCTTTCATGAAATATCAAATTTCCAAAATTTCATTTCTAGCCCCAAATTCTCATGAAATATAACTATAATTCACTTTTTTAACCCCAAATTTTCCTTATTCCAAATTTACCTAACACTCCATACCAATAAAAAGATGAATATGCAACTTATGCACTTTTAACAAAATCGAAAAAATTTACAACCTTGTCCTTAACTTGTCGCAACCAACCTAGAATATTCCGACGTACAAAGTAGGTATGGTATAGTATGTGTGTCGGGTTTTGCGGTATTGTTGATTATTGTGCATATAGACGGGGGAGCAAACATTTTATATGATTTGACAAAGATGAAAGAAGGCATGTTCATTTTCCGAAAAATTTTCATTATGTACTTATGTCATGTTTTGGGCCCGGCCTTGGTTATGAGTATTATATGTTCGCTTCGGCCCTAAAGCGAGTGCATCACACCCTATTGGATTAAGGGTGTGACAAATTGGTATCGCAGCCGTTCGTCCTAGGGGTTGTTGAGAGAGTATGGTGTGAAGCGCGCCACATTTATAAACGACTTGGCATCTAGGATGGTTACTCTTCTTTTGCCTCTTAGATCGTGCCATAGAGCCAAGTCATAGGAAATGAGATTTTCGATACTAACCTGATTTCAAAAGAGAAGGGCATCGATGAGAGTGACTAGCGACCTGAAGTTATAAAGCACGCAGTAAGCAAAGGTATGAAAGATGTATGTCGGGTAAGATATCGAAATGCGATCGAAATGTGAAGTGAAAACCGAAAAGGAAGTAAAAAAAACGTTACTAAGCTAGTTGACACACAAGGTAAGTATATCATTTTATTATTATTGATGACAATGGGAGCCCCGTATGGCGATATGATATGATATGTACATATATATGTTGGCCCCGTGAGGCATTGTTGGTATTTCCTGCGTATTTTGAGATAGTAAGAAATATAGAGGAAACTCGTTTTTCGAGATATAAAGTTGGTGATATGACTTGAAGGATCGTGCCAATAGTGATGAAAAAAAAAATTTGACTAAGCTACAAGTACGGGACATCAAGAAAGAAGTTAATTATTGAATTGGGAATAACGATAATTAGAAGTTTGACACCGACATGGCGAAAAGAAATTGGAAAGGATTTGTAGCCCTAAAAGACGATCCGTAAGATGGCGGTAAGCCGAGAAGGAGTGTTATTCGAAGGTGCCGACCGAATGGACAAGGTGGAAAAATTACGACGAGTTTATAATCAGAAGAAGTGATAGTACGATTAAGACAAGGGTACAGAGGAGAAAGGATTGTAAAGGATATGAATGTATCGATAAGACAACTTGGGAAGTATTAAGGATAAAGTTGATCGGAAAAGGAAAAGGGTTAAGAAGTATTATCTTATAGGATTGCTTGCGAATAGGATATAATGCGAACATAAAGAGGATGGTTATGGAAATAAGTAGAGCCAAGTGAGGAGGCGGCTAAAGCTACGATGTAACCTATACAGCTAGAATATAAAGGTAAGTGTGGAACAGAAAAGCGAGCTATAGAACGAATAAGGAAAGTTTATCAAGCTCTGTAGGGAAAGTCTGGAATAAGGGTTATGTAATAACAGAAATGATAGTGAGTGTAGGAAAAGAAAGGATAATGGAAGAAGGGAATAAGAAGAAAGCGAGAGATAACAATGTAGTACTAGACCATGACTTATGTGGCTAAGGACACGAGTACTATAAGTGACGAGAATGTGAAGAACCCGGTTATAGAAAAGATGAGGAACAAGGTAAAAGGAGAGCAGAAACCCAAAAAACCGATAACCAAGTATTTATGAGTAATGACGGTCAAAGTGAGTTCATCGCCATTGGGGATCTGGAAGTTTAGGACAAAAAGTAATCATATCCACAGCTGAAAAGCAAATACTGAGGACCAAAAGAGGGCTAAAATAGTAATTGTGTGATGAGAGCGTATCGAAATCTGTAAAGGCTTCAATTTACTCCAGATTATGTGCTGAAGGTCATGCAATGAAGTGGACGCGATCATATCAGCATTAAAGCGTCGTATTTCATCGGAGTTCCAAAGTTAAGCGTGCTGGGGTGAGAGCAATTTCAGGATGGGTGACCCCCTGGGAAGTTTTCTGAAAGTCCTACAAATTCAGACGTAAGAAGCAAATGAGAAGCTAGAGTAACCTAAGGAAAGATTAGGGTCTACAGAGTGGGCGGAAACCCCAGGAGGTCGCGTAGGCCAAGGGGCGACTAAACCGGTGAAGAGGAAGAAAGTGTATCACAATTTTAGAATTAAGGTGAATTTGAATAGTGTTGGGAACATTTTGTAAGCAAGATGTTAGTAACTATGTATATACATACGTATGCACAGGATACCCCGTATATGGCTATATCAGCAGGTATGTGTATTCCGGCAAGCCACGTGACGGCATATGGAAGGCATTAACCGGACAGGGTACCGAAGCTCAGGTGAGAAGGAAAATATAAATGACACGAATGTTGTAAGGCAAGTTGGTGCTGTTTTCACTACAGGTTAAGCTTGGAAAGTTCTAATGCAATGATATTAGGGAAAGAAAGAAAATAAGTAAATGAACGGCAAAAGGGATCGGAATGTCGGAATAGACGTGCTACCTAATCGAGATTGGAGAATGCGGACATAGGGCAAGGTATAATTGGATAATGGTATAAGTACACCCCTAAAGGGGGGAAGCGAGTACGGGAGGTGCAAGTGTGAGATGAAGATAACGAACACCACAATATTTTGGATACGGATGTTCGGGCTACCGATAAGACCCCTTGCTGAGACAAGCTAAGTAGGATTCGAAAGCTAGCCAGAGAGGTAAAAGCTAGAATAGTAATTGAGATAGTGCTGAGAATTAATCGTGAAGGTCTTAAATGATATGACCTCAGAAGTTGGACGCGCTTAAGAAAGAGAGGAATACGACAAGAGAATAATGGTGGCTAGTAGGTACAGGGACACTGTGAAGGGCAACACGGCTGTGTTGGATTAGAGATTAAGCTGTGGGCAATAGAGTTGTTCACTAACGATACTGCGGCCTACAAGTAGCAAGGGAGAAAGATAGAAAACTTAGCCGAGATATATTGTCCTGATTACATGGTTTGTAAGGTAAGAATGTTGCGTAGCAAGGATGTGATTTCTGTTAAGCTATTATGACGGGGTAATAACAGGAAAGAAGTGATTCGAGAAGCTGAAGAGGAAATAAAAAAGAAATATGATTGGTAAATGAGACCGCATACTATCGCAATAAAGGAAACCCCCCCCCCCTCCCCGAGATCCTTGAGACCCTACACGACTAGTTGAACATTCGAGGACGAATGTTCTAAAGGGGGGAAGGATGTTATATCCCGTACTTTGTACGTTGGAATATTCTAAGTGGTTGCGACGAGTTATGGACAAGGTTATTTTCCGACTTTGTTGTAAGGCATAAGTCGCTTATGATTTTGTTGGTATGGAATATTAAGGAATTTGGGGTTAAAAGTGAATTATGGAAAGTTAGACATTTCATGAAAATTTGGGGCCAAAAGTGAAGTTTTGGAGACTTAAAATTCATGAAAAATGGCCATGTGGCCGTGCACATGACATGTGGGCCATAGGCCACATGTATTAATTATATATGTGTGTATAAGATGACAATTAAATCATCTTCATCATTTGTTGCCTTAGAAAGTTCAAGAAATATGGAGAAAGAAGGAGAAGGGCAATCGGCCAAGGGCTGGCCGAAATTGCCTCCCAACTTTTGGTCATGAAAAATTATTTTCTCCAAGCTTTTCTACTAATTGGAGGGTCCTCTACAACGTGGAGTAGTTGGTGGAGCAAGCAAAGTGTTCGTTTTTGCGAAACATAATTCTAGCCGAGGGAGAACTAGGTGGAAAAAGGTATGGTTCAATCTTATTCTTCATGTCTCATGGATGATTTGTGCATGTTGTGATATGTAAAAAAGAATGAAATACATGAAAGTATGATGTTGAAGTTGTAGCCGTGTGGTGTAGTGTGGCCGTGAGAATGAGATATTATGTAGAAGTGGAGAACTAAATTTATTTAGTATGTTTGGATTGTTGTGTTGTGGATTATATGGTGCTAATGAAAGTTTAATGACTCAAAGCGAAGTTAAAGTGGTTTGCGGCTTGTTATGGAATTTTATATAGTTTATTGAATTTATGGAAGTAATGGATTATTAATGTAGTTCATGAATTCGGAAGAAAAGAAATGTGTTGTTGATGTTTTCTTGAACTTAGGAGGTTTCGGGTATTATGGTATGTTGGACGGGCTGTTTTGAATAATGTTGTGATTGTTTGAAGCATTCGTGAATTTTGATCAAATGATTTCGGATTAGTACTTGAACATGTGATCGCGGGGTTGGTTTGGATATATGTAGTTGAATTGAATATAAATGAATGTCGTCGAATTATGTAGAAAGGAGTTATTAATGTTAGAATGCGTTTGGAATTGCTTATTGATATTGTTGATGTGGTTGTTGGTATTGTTGTTGAGTATTTGGCCGAGTTCAATTCTCGGGGTTGATGAATTTATAGGGGAAGTGCTGCCCAAATTTCTGTAGATAAAATGATGGTTTGGAATTGAACTCTCCGATGCTTATGGCTAATGTCCGATGCCTATTGATGTGGTTGTTGATCTCGAGAGGCCAAGACTTAAGTCCTGATTAGCGTAGGAAGCGGCCAAGGTATGTAAAGCTCAACCTTTCTTTCTTTTGGCATGTCTTAGTTGAAAGTAAGTTATGACACGAACCCCGAGGTAACTCTATTCTTGCGATCCGAGCATGTCTATGATTTTCATTTGTCTCTTGATGTTTGTATTTTTAATGTAGTCGAGATATGGTTCTTATGTCCTTTGTATGACTAAATTCTAAAAGTTGCATAAAAGTTTTGTTTTCAAAAGAGTTGTGTTCCTAAAACGATTCCGAAACTACGAACGTCCGTAACTTTCACAGAAAGGCTCGGATCGCTTCGATATGTCCGTGGGGGATTCCGTAGCGTATGATGACCCTAACCTCTATAGGCGGGCTCGGATTGGTTTGATACCCGTCCGTGGGCCCCGAGACTTTCCTTTGCATAGTTCTGGTGTTTTTCTTTAGAATTTAGCATCCTTATCACCCCGACCCCCGAGTATGATCACTTACTTATCTGCTAAATCTGTAATGAGGATTTGTATGTATATGATCTTGATATGTAACTATGATGGCTAAAGTTCTATTTGATATGTTCCCGAGAAACATTCGGGAGAAACTAGATTTGACTATGACTATTGGCTTGGTTTTTAAATTGCATATAGATCCCACGAATCCGCTCGTGCTTACTATTTCTACATCCTTCGCCGCGTCCCGGGCCGGTTATTATCGTGCGCACAATCCGAAGTATGATGAGCTTCCGAAGTATGATGAGCGTCTGATATGATATGATATGTTTCCGAAGTATGATGTGTCCGGTACGCCGAGCCCCTCTTGGCCGGGTACCGTGTACATATGATATGATGTGATGATGTGTGACGAAGATACGGAGATATGAAACTTCCGAAGTATGATGAGTTGTGGCGCCCAAGGCAGGAGGGGCGACCACGTTCTGTCCGCCGGGTCCTATTACGGGCCGCATAGGGCATGTGATATGCCAATTTGATGATGTGATAACATGATAATTTGATAATGTGATAATCTGATGATATGATAATCTGATGATATGATAATCTGATGAGGTGATAATCTGATGACATGATAATATGATGACATGGCATGATATGATGATTCTATTCACCGAGTCCCTCACTAGAGGGCCGGGACACGTTATATGTGCATACGTAAATGATGATTAGCTACTTATGTCACTCTGTCCCATTATGGGTCGGATATGACACATGATATTGGTATGTATGATTTATAACTCAGGAGTAAGCATTTGAGCATTCTGACTATCATATTTGTCTTCTGTGCCTCTTGTGTATGATTTGTATTTCAGACGCACGCACTTTGCTATTGTGGCTGCTATGCTCACTTTCCGCACCCCTTACTTCGGTTATGACTTTGTTTTCTGTATTCCATGCTTTACATACTCAGTACATATTCCGTACTGACCCCCTTTCTTCGGGGGCTGCGTTTCATGCCGCGCAGGTACACCCAGTTGAGCTGAAGATAGTAGTAGAGGATGTCCCAGCTGGATTGGCGAGCTCCTTTTTTTCCGGAGTGCTGCCGAGTCAGAGTGCTTACATTATGGTATCTGGAGTATGTTAGAGACTTTGCAGACAGTGTCGTGTATATAAGATGTCAGTCTTGTAAGCGGCTACGCAAGCCGATGTATTGTTATGCATTGTGTTAGGTGTTATAAGCTTCATATGTTACAGATTTTATTTGATTTGATAAGGATGAAAAACATGTTTGAGTCCGAAAAATTTTCACTATGTTTTTATGTCATATGTTGCGGGCCCAGTATAGTTATGAGTATAGCAAGAGTCAGAGGGTTCGCTCGGCCCTAAGTAAGGGTCGGGTGCCCATCACGCCCTATCGAAAATTAGGGTGTGACAAAGCTTCACAACACCCGTCTGAAAAAAATTGAGGTGAAGCCTTCTTATAAGGATTAGCTAGAAATATACCACATATTCCTAAGGTTGATACAATCTTTACTTCCTTCATCGGCCAAACAATATCACATTTAGAAGTTATATAAACAATCCAGGAGACAATCATAATTGCAATCAAATTTACCTAACCATTTCTCATTCTTGAGTTCAAGGTCATCATTAATACCCGAAGTAACTCGGCCATAATGATTCTCAAAATAGTACCAACTATCAAATACTCAGAATCCTCTTGAAGTTGAATGACTGGTGACTTCTGAATGCCAATGTAAACTCACATCACATAGGAAAGTCCGATAAAATGAGTTTGTGTGCCTGTCATCAACCCGTCCTGATCTTATGTATATATATAAACTTCTAGAGTAAAACTTTTCCCTACTCGTTAACTTCTTTTCCCATATCAGTATCAATCTATATATCTCTTACTCACCAATCTATAAATTGTAATACTGCATTTAAATTGTTAGTGTCAACTTTCCTTATATCTTCAATGAGTCTCAATTCTCCGAAACCTTGAATGCAACTCATTCCAATTCCTTTAATTACTAATCATTTTGCCCTCCAGGGTTCTTCCCTTAAATTAAATTAAAATCATTCTAAAACTTCTCTTTGAAAAGTCTTATAATCGTTCATTCAATCATAACTTACCAAACATCCGATTGTCACATTTTGCCTTCATTCTTTGTCTATAGCATAGACATTCAAACAATTCAATTTGTAAAAATTTCGATAAAGTTTCCTCTATACTTCTTACTGCCTCATTTTTGCACACAGCTCAGAAAACACATCTAATGCCTCACAGAGCGATCATAATTACCCGTAACATCTAGCTCAAGCTCTTATATTAAAGTCTATCAATATCAGTAAGGCGGGAGACATACCTTTCGGAGTATCAACTTCAATTCTCATCAATTACCTCCTAGCGGCATATTCAACTGCTTATAACATATCAAAACATTTAGGGTTAGAATTAGGGACATCACATCTTATAATTTAGCTCTACTGCACGATCTAAGATGAGAAGGAAATGTCAATGGTTCCGAAATGCCCCATAGCCTCTTGTTTATAAGTGTGGCGCACTTCACACCCATACAAAAGACTCTACTGGACACGGCTCATAGACACTCCCTAGGACGAACTGCTCTGATATCACTTTTGTCACGACCCAACCAGAGGGCCATGACGGGCACCCGAAACTAGCCTACCGAGCACCTCTGAACATGCATCTCATAATCATCTCTAGGTCGACAATAAAGATAGCTCATGGGTATCATGGTCTTTAAGGGCATATGCCACAAGATAACGACATATTTGTATATAATCCTCAACAATTATACTCATCACCACAGGCCGACAAGGCTGCCAAAATATCACACAATAATATGAACCGGTAGGGTTTTGAAACGTCTAACAGTACAAACATGTCTACGAGCCTCTACATAGAATACAAGTGACCATAAAGACCAATGCCAAATAGACTGTAGCTCCGAAGCAAAATCGGAGCGCTTTTGAAACTCCGGTGATGAAGCTCCTAAGGGTTTGGCCCATCTACCTGCGGGCATGAACGCAGTGTCCACAAGAAAGGACGTTAGTACGAATAATGTACTGAGTATATAAGGCATGAATAACAATATAACAAGAGATACAGAACATAACATGAGATAAGGATAACCTGCACATCTGATTGCCTCTTAAGGCGAGTATCATGCTTGCTTAGCTTTCTTTTAAAAAATACATTTTTCATACATATATAACATAATAGTGCTTCAGAACGAACGACCCGATCCATTTATCCCATATATCCCACGTCCGGGACAATATCATAGTATATCAACTGATAAGGTGGTTATGCGTATATAACGCCTCACCTTTCCCCATATCCCATATATACATATATAATATAAGTAGCATTCATGAGAGCCCAAACAAAAGCTACTACTTTATCGGAGTGACGTAAGGTCGGTAACTCCGATTATATTATGGAACAATCATCATCTCTACATCTCACCTTGAAGGAACAATTATCATAATGTGAGATCAACAATAATAAATAAAATTAAGAAAGCCATGGAATAAGCTCAATAATCTCATAATAGCATCAAAACCATAAGCTTTGGAATCTGTTGAATGGGATCATCATCATCATAATCATCATTATCATCATGGACCATATTTATCTTTAGCATCATAAGAAACTCTAAGAATCATGAACTTCTAGCTTTTGGGAATAAGGATGTTATGGAAAACACGTATAGGTTCATAAGAAAAGAATCATGCCTTTAGAAAGAAAGGGACAGGCTTATCATAACCTGTCGTTCCTTAACTACTTAACGCGTATCCTTCCGAACTTGAAAATCTACATTCAATATAATTCATACTATTGTTAGGCTTATCGTCATATGCTTGTCTTAAGCCTTTAAATTAAATCCCCTTAGAATCAATAAATTGCGGCATCTTTCCCCTGATTACATCCCTAGCCCGAAATTACAATACCATCAAAACAACAACAATAGCAACACCAATATCAACAACATCATCATCAACATCACTATTCTCAATAAAACATCCCACACGATGTTTTCCCAATTTCTCAACTAATCACTAGACTTTACGGTGCTTTAACAACTTGATACGAACCCAACAAGCACAAGGCCTTTCACAAGAAGTCAAGCAAGAGAACTTAAAAAGTTTCAAGCCTTGTTCATGAAAAAGGATGCCTTGGAGGAGATTGGAGAGAAGACTTCGCGGATTTACAACGTTTGGGAGTTGGCATTGGAAGAGTTGCAAAGTGGCTAAAAGCGCAAAATGGCTAAAAGTGCAACTATGGGGCTAAGATTGCAATTAGAGGTCATACTTGCAAGTTATGGGGTTAGAATGGCAATTGGAGGTCATAATGGCAAGATCTGAGGCTTTGCATGAAATTGAAGACCCATGTGGGTATTTTTGCAAAAGAGCCACTTTAGGGCCTTTTGGTGTAATAGGCATTAGTATAAATAGTTTTTTTCATCCATTTGGAAGACTTATCTTGAATATTGTGTGAACTCAAATATTGAGAGAATTTAGTAATAGACAGATTGTTTGGTTACCTACACTAAGTGTGATTTCATTGTTGCAAAGTGAATTTGCTTATCCATTGAATTCATCTAGATTGCTCATTTGTGGTTTCCAATTGATTCTTATAGTTGATTCAAATTTCTTTGGCTCTTTTGGTTGAATTCACAATAGGAGGGTCTAAGTTTTATATACTTAGATTTGCCTATGGGGTTCATTACTAATTGAGTCAAGTATCTATCCTCTATTCTCCTTAATCCCCAATTCTTCATCTATCTTTTGTTTTCCTTTATTTTTGTTTAATTCTTAGAGTTTCCTTAGGTTGAATCTTATCATTTGGTATCAGAGCATAGGCTAAGAGATTGTTCCTACAATTTCTAATCCTAGGCTCAAAATCTAAAAATCACAAAAAAAAAAAAATGAAAATCCAAAAAAAAAATTGAAAATTGTTTTGTGGTTTGATTTTGTTGTTTTTGATGTTAGATTTGAGTTCATTGAGGTGGAAAACATTTAAATCCGAAGTTTGAAGCTGTTTGGGTGGGTTTTGAAGTTTTCACCATTGAAGCTTCATCAAAGCTTGAAGAACTCAAAAGTGGATTTAGTGATTGAGAAGCAATTGAGGCAAATTGAATATTGAGCTTTGTTCTCCAAGTGATAAGGAGCTTAGATCTGAAAATTGGAGCAAAACCGAGTTGATTTGGTCTTAGATTGCATTTGGGTGTTCTTTGTGTTCTTAAGAACATTCATATCTTCATAGTGGAGAAGAAGACCAAAGAAGAGGGTTTGATCCAAAGATTTTTCCAAGGACAAGTGGAAAGTTGTTTGTTGGGCCAAAAAGGGCAAGTCCTAGGTTGTGTGGGGCCCGAGACGTCATTAGATCCAAGAAAATTCGACCCAAATTTCGCAAAGAACGATTTCAATACGAAATCACTGAAGCCACTATACGGTCTCATATACGGACCATATAAATTTTGCGGTCCGTATAATTGGTCCGTAAAATTAGAGGCCCTAGAGTTACATTCTGTCAGTGATCTACGGTGGGAAAAATATGGACCGTAAAAGTTTTACGTCCCGTAGATTTTGGTCCGTAAATTTGGTACCAAATTTTTGAGTTTCTGTCCCTGTTCTGCGGTCGCCTTTTACGGTCCGTCAATTATATACGGACCGTATAAATTTCACAACCTAATCTGTGAATTTGAGGTATATTTTCAATTCTAAATTTTCATTTCATCTCAATTCATTTATCAAAACTTCTTGAGCCTTGATTGTAAGTGATTGTTTCCCTATTCCGTTGGTAGGAAACAAAAAAAAAATCGTTATTTCAAATTGATGCATTGGATCAATTGAGGCTTTAAGACCCCATTTTCAAATTATCACCTACCCGGGCCCGAAATTTAATTTATTTTCCAATTTTAGCATTTCAATTTCTTGTGTCTCTCAACTAGTAGCCACTTAGTAGTTGTTCCTACTTGTGTTTACTAGTTCTTGTGTCCGCATTTCTTTCGTGCTAATTTCTTTCAAGCTTTTCTTCGTTTTATTTCGTTGAAACTTTATTGGTTCTCGTTCATTTGCTTAGAGTCATCCGTCATTCATCTAAACAAGAATCCATTCTACCACAATGGATAAGCAACGTGTGAATTTGATTGGACGAGTGATTTATCAACAACTTCCATTCTCTCTCAGATCCTAGCTTCCAAATTTCATGCAGATTCTTATTCCTTAACACACTTTATTCTTGTTACCCACTTTCCTCTAAAATCTTACTCTCCTTACTTTTGTTGTCACTTAAATTTCAGTGTTCCTATCCGATCACTGGTTTCCCACACCGTAGCACCGGTGGCTGGGAATCACACGCTCACCGATACAGTCATATATAGGGTACCGTATGCATTCATACACATCCACATAATTATCGTTGCCTAACCCACAAAATACTTCCCAACACTATTCAAGCCTATCCTGATTCCAGAACTCTAACGTACTTCCTGTCCCTTTTTCAGCTTTGCCTGTGGCATTCTATATGACCTGTTGTGATTTCCAATCATTTCGTACATATTTAATTTCCTTTAGGCCACCCTGGATTTTCGTTTGTCTCTTATACTCAAATTCATGAAATTTCTTCATACTTCCTGCGGGTCACCCATCATGAGATTGCTCTCGCCCGAGCACGCTTAACTTCGAAACTTCAATGGATTCCGATGCCTTAGGGTTGATATAATCGCGTCAACTTTCTTGTACGACCTTTATTACATAATCCGGGGCGGTGAAAGTCTTACATACTCCGAACATGTTCGTAACACGTCTTTTCCGCAAAAATTCTCTGTTTTACCCTCTTCCGTCCTTACTATTCCGAATCTGCCCACAACAATTCCCAACAACATCTCACAGATCATACCACCTCATATCAGACCATGTTACGTCGTATAATATCATGTCATGCCAAATCATAGCCGTACAGGGCTTCCGGTTTCTGATAACAGAACAAATACGTCAAAACTTACCTTCGTAACTTTCCATATCCTCGCTCGTCTCCTTCCGCCGTATGTAAGGCTTACATGTGGGATCCGATTTCCTATGACCGGGCTCTATCGCACGATCTTATGACGTAAAGAAGGTCAACAATCCCTAAATGCCCCGTAGTCTCCCGTTTATAAACGTGGCCGGCTCACACTATAAACAGACCCTACCGGACACGACTCGCAGACACCCCTTAGACCGACCTCGCTCTGATACCACTCTGTCACGCCCCAATTTCCGAGGGACGTGATGGGCACTCAACCTTGGTTTAAGGCCGAGCGAACCCGCAGACCTTCATCACACACGTAAGTTTTTTTTTTTTTTTTTTTTTTTCAAAATCATACCAAAATATCATACATACCAAATTAAATAAAATCGGTAATCTGACAAAGATTTATACATAACACTGTACGAGACGTCGGCTGATGAAGCCGCCCACACAACTGACATTCTATACCCACACCACTGTCTGCAAAGTCTCTAGTACCATCCAGAAGACATAACGTACATACTCTGACTCAGCATCTCCGGTATGGAATTGGAGCTCATCACCATACCGGATCATCTTCAACTCATCTCGCGGGTACCGCGCGGTATGAAACGTGTAGCCGAAGAACAAAGGGGTCGTACGGAAAATGTACTGAGTATGTAAAGCCAGAAAAACTATAAACATAACATGACCAAAATTAGAGTACAGGAATGGGACTGACAGAATCATAATCAGACTCAAAGAATACATGTAGCAGACAAGACCTTAGTTGTATCCGTAAGTACACATACGTACGAGATCGTAGACAATCTAAAGTACGTAAGGCATACCGGACGTACTGCATGCACCCGTGATCGGAGCAACGTACCGAGTTTATCAGACGGATTATAAACGGTACGTACGTACGTAGGTATATATAGCGGTAACCGCATCGAATCGGGGATACGTAACGAGCGTAATGTCGTACGCATCATACGCGTAACGTACAGCACGCCAGAGACGTATCATACGTACCGATACGTACCCGCGCGTACGTAATACCGATGCAAATCGATTCATATGCATTATAATGTACGTAACATACCGATACCGAAACATCATATCCATACGCGTATAATGATCCCGCCCTCTTCGAGGGACGCGTAGTAAAGCAGTCGAATCATATATCGACGTGCATGTAATCGAACGCCGTAGCGTACATATATCGAACCCGGCCCGCGCCGAGGAGGGGCGCGGGGTAATGCAACCCGCCCTCTAGTACGGGACGCGGTGAATGTACAAATCGTATGCCATCCCGGCCACCACCCCATACATCAAATCATAATATCATAAAATGTAGCCCGACCCGCCTACGAGGACGCGGTGAACAATGCAAAGAGGTGCACGATAACAACCCGGCCCGGACGCAGAGCGACATACCGTACGCGCAGTAGTAATGCGCACGATAACATATCGAACCCGGCCCGGACGCAGGAAGGATACATTGGGCCTTGCACGAGCGAGTAGTGCGAAACATATGTATACAAATCCGGACTCGACACGACGATACGCTTACCAATATCTCGAGGCTTAAAACGAGTTTCGATCGCCCTACCAAACGTTGGGATTATCACATCAAAACGCCAGGCGTATCACCTCGGGTGGTCGAAGCATATTATATTCGAACGGACATTCCGACGCAAATCCGGATCATTCACGTACATCGTGAACATTTAACTTACTGAGCTTTCGAGAATGTATGATAAACATACCTGGTTACTATACGACGCACATAAGGGAGGTATCGAGGATTGTGGGCCCACTTCGCACAAAATCAAGATAACATACGTAAGTTATGAGCGTTCGTACTTACGTAACTTTTTTTTGGTACAAGACCTTCTCATACTTACTCATTTATCAAACATATTAAAGCTTAGTGATACCAACATGCTTATATATGACCTAAATCAAAATTATAAACGGACTCGTAAATCGGAGCGGAGTTACCCCAAGTACACATTATATCACAACTTATTAGCTCTAGGACATGCCATAAAAAGAAAAAGGTAAGCCTCACATACCGTTTCGCCTCCTATTTGCTATTCTTAATCATCCGAACTCGTCAATCTACATTTCAAAGGATTCATACTACGTTAGTCTCTTCATTCCACATTTGTTCCGAATTCCAAGCCAAATTATTTTATATTTTGCTAAAAATCGAAAAGATCTCCCCCGTTTATATGCCTAGCCCGAATTCTCAATCCAATAACCAACAACAACAATGGTAACCCCAACATTAATAACATAATTTCCATGCCAAATTATTCCATAGAACAGCCCACACGCCGTTTCTCAACTTTCATAATTAATTCACTCGCGTATACGCTCATTTAATCACGCTCCTTCGAAAATAAGCCAATATTAACACAAATAGAAAGAAATACATACCTTTATCACGTTAATAATATTGCATCTCCACTTTTTCACCTCAATTTTATGCCACACACACCACCATACGATTCTGCAACGAAAACTATACGGTATCTGGGGCCGAAATTTGAGAATTATACCTCGTTTAGGCCAAAATTTGATTGTGGAATGGTCGGGAATTTTCCAGGAATTTTTGAAGTGTTTTTGGGTGTGTTTGGTCGAAAATGAGGGGTTTACCCCTTTTTATAACGTTCTAGGTTCTGTCCAACCATCCAAAACCTTCGCCGCGATCGCGCTCGCTTTGGCGCGTTCGCGCGCCGGTCCAGCTTTTTCCGACCGGACCTTCGTTCTCGTAAAATGGTCATAACTTTTGATCCCGATATCGTATGAGGACCCATGACCTATGGTTGGAAAGCTAATTCAATTATATACAACTTCCATTTCTTGATAGGTTTTCAAATTCCAAACTAATAATACCGTTTTTGCCCCTCAAATTCAGATCACCCGAAAACATTTTCTTAAATCGTTCTTTTGGAGGGCTTACACTCAATTTCGGTTTATGGGTCCTTCTTAGGACTTGCTCGGCTTTTCGTATACTATTCATATGTCTCTTCATACTTCCTTTATGAAAATCCGATGTGTGGGCCCCGCTTGTCATGCAACAACGGACATTTCCCATAAAGTGTTTTATGGACCAATTCACTTCAGGTACGACCTCCAAATGTCATATACATGATATTATTGTATTCTTACCATATAAAATCGATCCCAAACTTGATTTCCAAAATTTTATTCACGCCTTCGCGCCACGGGTGGCGCATTCGCGCCGCATTGGTTCCCTTGCCTTCGCGCGTTCGCGCCACTCCCCCCCCGCGTTCGCGCAGACCACCCTCTTCCGGTCCGCAGGCCAACTTGCAATGTCCATATCTCCTTTCATGACTTTCTCAGAATTAATGCGAAATTACCTTTCTTGCCCCTAGCCTTTTCACAAAATTACCATAATACCATTTTGCCAATTTCCTTTTTTGCCCTCAAGGTCTTTATCAATATTTCCACACTAATAATATTTTCCAACGACTTACATATTACAACGGAACCGAAAATGACCTTGCCCCGAACTTTCCGCCTTGTCTCGAAATCCGAAAGTGCAAATGCGAGGTGTAACAATTCGCTTGTTCGTAATTCTTCCTCGACCGTGTATCCGTATCTCTCTCTATCCTGGTTACTATTCCTTTAGTCTTGCTTATCAAAATCAGTCCTCAAGCCTCGTACGCTCCCTTCCTGTCTCTTTTTATCATGCTCTAGTTTCCCCTTAGGTTACTCCAACTATTCATTTGTCTCCTATATCTCAATTTATAGAATTTCTTACCAACTTCCCAGGGGGTCACCCATCATAGAATTGCTCCCACCTGAGCACGCTTAACCCAAAAACTTCTACCGAAATTCGGTGTCTTAATGCCGATATTTTCGCGTCCGCTTCCTACATGACCTTTACTACGTATGTCGGGAGGCTAGTCGAGGTCCGAGCGACCCCGAGACATTCTCGTAACACGTCCTTTCTTCGCAATTACCGTTTGCCCTTTTTGATTTTCGATGTTCACCTTCCGCTCGTGTTTATGGCCACCCTCCGCCCTAGACTTCCAGATTCGATAGTAGTGTCGCACCTTCATCGCCACGCCAAACCCATAGGTTCTCTGGGACGACGTCCCACTTATCGTCCGTTTATGGCATTTCCTTTCCTCATTTCCCCCTCGTTAGGCGTATCTCACTAAAAGGCCCGACTTCTCGAACTATTTTGGCGTAATTCTCTCTGCAACCTTTACTATTCAGATTCTCTTTTGACCTCCATATCATCCCTCGCCCTTTCAGCCGATACTGGCGCCTGCGAAAATTAACGATTAGCATAAGGAATCTTATGTCCTATGTGTTACACCTCGGAAAAACTTTCCGTTGATGCTCAGTGAATAGGCTAATGAGAGATAGGAGGTAGACGATGTTTCAATAAGTAAGACATAGCAATTGATGATTCTAATTGAGATTCGAAAGTCATTCGATGTTAGATAAGAAAGTTGCCAAAAGAAGGTGCATGTAAGCGATAAGTTTCTAAAAGCTTTATGAGTAGTAAGTTGATGACGACTTAATGATGTATCGTGGAAGAGTTATGACGCCCCTAGGTTGCTAATGAAGTGATAAACAAGTGCAAAGAAGGTTCCATAAGGATTGGAGATCAAACGAGACGACGGGATCAAACTTGGTGGAACTGTGAGTTCCACGGCCGCATCCACGCGCATTGCATTCCATGGACCGTGGATGGGTCCGTGGAACTTCCAAAGCGAGAGGCACCGGCTGGTCGTGAACCACGACCAGCTCCACGGACAAGATCTTGGTTCCACGGACCGTGGAACAATCCGTGGAACACCCGACGGCCGAAATGTTTTAAGTGTTTAAACGAGTTCCCAACTTCATTATTTCATTTCCAACCTCTCTCTCTTCTCTCTAAGACCTCTAGGGTTCCATGTATGTTTCATGAACAAGGAATCAAAGGAAATCAAAGGTGATTATCATCAAACCAAGTGAATCAAAGTAAGGGAAACCATTAAAGTTCTTCAAAAGCAAGAAATCCAAGTGAAGGAAAATCTGTGGTTTGGCTCAAGTGAGGTTTATGCAACCAAGGTTCAATCCTACACCATCCAAGGTAAGTTTTATGATGTTTCCATGTTATATAAAGTGTTTAGAAGATGAAACACTCGGATTATGAAAGAATATAAGAAGTGGGTCATGAATGTGTGAATAGTAGCACTTTTGAGTAAACGTTTGGAACGAGTTATGATTCTTGATGCTTTACGAGTATGATCATGTTATAAATGATATTGAAAGTATGGAAATCGACATTGTATGTGAATGAACGTATGGTCGAGTGATGTCTATGAATATGGATAAAATGAAGAGAATTGTGAAGTAAGAATAAGGTAGATGGTAGAAGCTATTATGATGATAATATGAATGTTATTATTGATGTTTGGGAGTTGAGATGTAATACGAGGGAAGTCGTATAAATAAAGGAGATGCTTTGTCCGATTTTCTCTAGAATTAAGTTATGAATGCTAATGCTATCTATCATCTAATACGAGTATGCACTTCAAAAGGTAGAACGTGAGCTTTGAAGAAGATCGCTCAAGCGATAGAATAGTTACACGACAAGGTATGTAAGGCTAACCCTTCTTTCATAAGGCATGGTTCTTGGGCCAATTGTTCATCTCTTCCGAGTTCATAATACTTTCTAATGATCCTAGCTCGAGAAGCTATTAAGCCAAGGATGCCCAAGTGATACGATTGTACTAAGTTTCTTATACGACGAGTAATGCGCTAAAGATAGAATGTAATGAATGACGATAGTAAAAAGGGTAAGAGATAGATATGAACTAGTATGTACGTGTGTACGAGGCTATTGCGAACCCCGAGCTTATACGGCCGGGTAGAATATGATAAGTATGTATATCTATATGTATGTATGCCCATGAGAGGCTACTCGTGAACCCCGAGCTTATATGGCCGGTAGAATATAGTGAAACGTATTCTTTATATAA
>NW_026716928.1:0-24222 GCF_029784015.1 Lycium ferocissimum | reverse complement strand
GAGAAATTAAGGACAAAGACTATGTTCTAAAATAATTTTAATGTTGAAGTTGTTGGGAATATTATTTATGAATATTGGTATTGTGGAAATATTGAGAAAGGCTAAGGGCAAGAAGAGAAATTCGCAAAATGGGCCGTGAAAATAATGTGGAAGGTTAGGGACAAAATGGTAATATTGAGAAAAGTCGAGGGGTAAAATAGTAATTTCACAAGATTCAAGAAGTTTCATGAAGGGCCATATTGGACATGGAAAAAAAAAAAAAAAAGAAAGAAAAGTGTGAGAAAAGATGACAAATAAGTCATCTTTTGCCTTAAGGAAATTTCAAGAAAAGAAAGGGGAATTCTAGAAAAATGGAGAGAGGGGCATGTGCCCCTCACATGTTGAAGAAAGCTATATATATATAAATAAGAGAGTTCATCTTTTAATTCAAGGAAAGTTGGAAAGAAGACTTGGAAAAAAAAAAAGAAGAGAGGGGAGAGGAGAAAGAAGGTCACGGCCAAAGGGGCAAAATTTTAGCCCCTTGACATAGTGATCAAAAAATATATTTTTCCTAGTATTCCTACTAAGTTGGAAGTCCTCTTTAACATGGAAGAGTTGTTGGGGCAAGAAACCCCCTCCTTGTAGCAAGTTCATGATCATAATTAAAGGAGAAATTGAAGGAAAAAGGTAAGAATCCAATCTTCTTATATGTATTATGGATGGTTATGCATGTTGTGATGTATAGAAATGAATGGAAATCATGTGAATAGGGTGTGTTATGTGTATTGGCCGTATGGTGGTGATGGTGGCCGTGTGTGTGTTATGTTATGTTGTGTTGTGTTATGTTGTGTTGTGTTATGTATGACTTGTGAATGTTGTGGAATGTAGAAATGAATAAAGTTCATGAAAATATAGTGCTATGTTGGTGCTTGGCCGAATAGGGTGGGTGAGTGCAAGTGAAGAACTAAATGTATGTAGTATGTTTGGATTGTCGTCGTTGTGAATTTGATGAGAAAAATGAATGTTTGATGACTCATGTTGAATTTGTAGTGTTGCGGGCTGTTTTGGAAGATTGATATGATTTTAATGTAACTTTGTGAGTTTATGAAAATATTGTTGAAGACGTATGGATTGTTGACGTAGTATATGAATTTGGAAGAAAGAAACATATTATCGTTGTTTTTATGGAAATTGGTAGTTCGGGTAAAGTGGCATATGGTTTGGGGTGTTTTGAATATTGTATAGATTACTTGGAATGCTTGTAAATCGTGGTTAAATGGCCTCGGAATAACACTTGAATGCATGATCAATGGTGTTGGTTGGAAGGTACGTAGTTAATTGAATATGAATGGAATGTTAGAATGTGTTTTGAATTACCTATGGATTGTTGGCATTGTTGTTGATATTGTGGCCGAGTTCCATTCTCGGGTTGTTGTTGTTGAATTGGGCCGAGCCATATTCTCGGGACGGTGTATTTACAGAGGAAATGCTGCCGAAATTTCTATAGACAAAGTGTTATTTTGAAGAATCAACTCATGAATGCCCTAACTAAGGTTTGGTAAATATGACCAATTTGTAGATTTTGGCGAATTTGCAACTTGGATTTGGAGTAGCAGAAGGAGCGGAAAGAGGTATGTAAGACCTTACTTTCTTTCCTTGGCATGTCCTAGACGTATAGGCTTGATTTCGCGCCTCGGAGACTTCCCTAACTCTAGAAATCCGAGAATGAAAACTAGTTACTATTCATTCAAGAGAATTGAATTAGAACTTGCATAAAATGTTGGAAAAACTTCTCAAAGCATCCAGAACTTATACAAATAGGATTCGATTATCCTAAGACCCTCCCAAGTGACGCCATGAACGGTAATATACGTAAATTTGATATGCCGCCTCATTTGACTCGAGGTGGGCCCACTATTCCCGAACCCTCTCTTATTGACCCATTTGATTCATTTTCATCCTATAGTTAAGAAAAGTTTTTGGTTATTACTTTGACTACTAAATAATAATTGTTTTTACAAATCCCTCGATTCCAAAACATGATTTTCCTTCCTAAAAGTTTACAAATGTTTTCCAAAATACTCGTTTTTCTCCAAAAACTAAGTTTTACAATATTGCAAGCCATAATGACTAAGACGACGACTATGACTCTATGATGAAAAAAAAAATGATGATTCTATGAATAAAGGTTCCAAGTCTATGATTCCAGTGCCGAGATGAGAACGTTAAACTATTTCTTGAATCCTCGGCTCTACTCATGAATAGTGTTTTCCTTTAAAGATTCTAAGTACACGAACGATGCCCTATGATCCTATGTTATACTTTCTCATGATATTACTTTCCATTAATTGTCTCGCCTTACTACTAGTTCCTTCAAGGTGAGATAAAGCGCCCATGGTTATTTCATAATAAAATCGGAGGTTACCGACCTTACGTCACTCCGATAGCGTTATAGCTTTTCCTTGGGCTCCCATGCATGCCGTTTAATTGTTTATATAATAATGTATATAATACTGATATTGATGAATGTATTTGTATACACTGTATATGTGGGGAATGGGGAGGGCAACTGTGTCCACCTGATTCAGCTGGCTTATCATCCCGGACGCGGGATGCCCGGACGCGGGATTTATGGGAGAGCCGTACGCGGCGTCTGTTTCTGTGCTATATATATATATAATATGATATACTTGGGACACTGTTGGGGAGGGGGGTGGGAGAGCCGATGAATTCGGCGTCTGTACTGCAAATAAAAAGTACCGTTTTCTGAAAAGAATCTGTTTTCTATGTACAAAAACAAGAAACACCGTGTTCAGAAAAAAAAGAAAAAGAAAAAGCTAGGCGTGCATGGCCTCCGCCCTGAGTGGCACTCACACGTACAGGTTGCTCCCCTATCCTGTGATACTGTCTATGCTTCCATACAGTTATTACTCTGCACAGGTTACCGTTTTACACATGATATGTCTCATATGCACAGCTTTTACTATGTTGTTACCGTTCATGTCTTACATACTCAGTACATTGCTCGTACTGACCCCTCTTCTTCGGGGGCTGCGTTCATGCCACGCAGGTACACCCAGACGGATAGAAGCCAGGGTAGAAGATGTTCCAGCGAAGTTGGCAAGCTCCATTTGGCCTGGAGTGTAGCCGAGTCATAGCACACGTGCCAGGATTTCTGATTACAGTTAGAGACTTTGCAGACAGAGTCGTGGGTTCCGGGAGTCAGATTGTATTATAACACGAGTTATATACAGTTACATGTTTTATTTGTCTTGAAAGCAACAAAAGAGTATTTCAGTCATCTATTTATGTTTACTTGTCTTAAAGGTTTTCAAAAAAAAAAAATTACGTAGTAAGGGTCGGGCCGGGTTCGCTCGGCTCCGGTCACGGGGTCGGTGCCCATCACACCTCGATCAAGATCGGGGTGTGACAAAGTGGTATCGAGCAGTGTCGGTCCAAGGGTTGTCCGCAAAGTCGTGTCCGGTAGAGTCCCGTTTATGGGTGTGAAGCCGGCCACATCTATAGACAGGAGGCCGCGGGGCATCTAGGAATTATTGACCTTCTTTCTCGTCATTAGATCGTGCGATAGAGCCAAGTCATAGGAAACAAGATTCCTTATACTCATCGTTGATTTCCCGCAGCGCCCGCATCGATGGAAAAAGGCGAATGACGTTATGGAAGTCGAGAGAGGTAAGACCGGCCGATATATTTGTTCGTTACGTGGAGCCGGGCGCCGACAAGAAATAGTTATACATGCGGGCGGAAGGTGAACATCGGAATTAAAAAGGGCAAAATGTCATTGTAGAAGAAAGGACGTATTATGAAGATATCTCGGAAGTTGTAAAGTTTTGATTGGCTTCGATCGAGTAGTAAAGGCCATGTGAGAAAGTGGACGCAAAAATATCATCGTTAAGGCACCGGATTTTAGCAAAGTTTCAAGGTTAAGCGTGCTCAGGTGAGAGCAATTTCAGGATGGGTGACCCCCTGGGAATAAACCAAAAGTTCTACAAATTGAGATGCAAGGGATAAATGAACAGTTAAGAGTAACCTAAGGAAAACTAAAATATATGGATGGATGAAGACCTTAAGAGGACGCGTAAGACGAGGTGGATTAGTTCGGAAAAGAGACAGGAAGTGTGTCACAGCTTGGGAATTAGGATAGGCTTGAATAACGTTGGGAAGTACCTTGTAGGTTAGTTGATAGTAAATGTATATATATACAAAGAGATGAAAATGTGTACCGTATTCGGAAAAGAAAGAGAGTGAGTAGCTGGAAAATAAGGGAATCGGGATGCCGGAAAAAGGGTGAAAAGTAAAGAGTTCCCGATATGTGAGGCATAGGATTGGAAGGAAGGCGAGGAATAAGGTATCAACAAAGACTTCATAAAAGGACTATCGGCATATAAGGAGCCCCTTAAAGGGGGAGAGACCGAGGAGTTCGATGAAGAGGAAAATAAGGTAAAGGATAAGGAACGGGCATAAGGGAAAGAGTAGCTATAAAAGGAACCCTCCCAGAGCATTATGATGCCCATAAGGTCAGTTGAACATTCGAGGACGAATGTTCTAAAGGGGGAGAGGATGTTATAGCCCGTATTTCGTATGTCCGGACATTGTGGGACAATGGTGAGAAATTAAGGACAAAGACTATGTTCTAAAATAATTTTAATGTTGAAGTTGTTGGGAATATTATTTATGAATATTGGTATTGTGGAAATATTGAGAAAGGCTAAGGGCAAGAAGAGAAATTCGCAAAATGGGCCGTGAAAATAATGTGGAAGGTTAGGGACAAAATGGTAATATTGAGAAAAGTCGAGGGGTAAAATAGTAATTTCACAAGATTCAAGAAGTTTCATGAAGGGCCATATTGGACATGGAAAAAAAAAAAAAAAAAGAAAGAAAAGTGTGAGAAAAGATGACAAATAAGTCATCTTTTGCCTTAAGGAAATTTCAAGAAAAGAAAGGGGAATTCTAGAAAAATGGAGAGAGGGGCATGTGCCCCTCACATGTTGAAGAAAGCTATATATATAAATAAGAGAGTTCATCTTTTAATTCAAGGAAAGTTGGAAAGAAGACTTGGAAAAAAAAAAAAAGAAGAGAGGGGAGAGGAGAAAGAAGGTCACGGCCAAAGGGGCAAAATTTTAGCCCCTTGACATAGTGATCAAAAAATATATTTTTCCTAGTATTCCTACTAAGTTGGAAGTCCTCTTTAACATGGAAGAGTTGTTGGGGCAAGAAACCCCTCCTTGTAGCAAGTTCATGATCATAATTAAAGGAGAAATTGAAGGAAAAAGGTAAGAATCCAATCTTCTTATATGTATTATGGATGGTTATGCATGTTGTGATGTATAGAAATGAATGGAAATCATGTGAATAGGGTGTGTTATGTGTATTGGCCGTATGGTGGTGATGGTGGCCGTGTGTGTGTGGTTATGTTATGTTGTGTTGTGTTATGTTGTGTTGTGTTATGTATGACTTGTGAATGTTGTGGAATGTAGAAATGAATAAAGTTCATGAAAATATAGTGCTATGTTGGTGCTTGGCCGAATAGGGTGGGTGAGTGCAAGTGAAGAACTAAATGTATGTAGTATGTTTGGATTGTCGTCGTTGTGAATTTGATGAGAAAAATGAATGTTTGATGACTCATGTTGAATTTGTAGTGTTGCGGGCTGTTTTGGAAGATTGATATGATTTTAATGTAACTTTGTGAGTTTATGAAAATATTGTTGAAGACGTATGGATTGTTGACGTAGTATATGAATTTGGAAGAAAGAAACATATTATCGTTGTTTTTATGGAAATTGGTAGTTCGGGTAAAGTGGCATATGGTTTGGGGTGTTTTGAATATTGTATAGATTACTTGGAATGCTTGTAAATCGTGGTTAAATGGCCTCGGAATAACACTTGAATGCATGATCAATGGTGTTGGTTGGAAGGTACGTAGTTAATTGAATATGAATGGAATGTTAGAATGTGTTTTGAATTACCTATGGATTGTTGGCATTGTTGTTGATATTGTGGCCGAGTTCCATTCTCGGGTTGTTGTTGTTGAATTGGGCCGAGCCATATTCTCGGGACGGTGTATTTACAGAGGAAATGCTGCCGAAATTTCGGCAGACAAAGTGTTATTTTGAAGAATCAACTCATGAATGCCCTAACTAAGGTTTGGTAAATATGACCAATTTGTAGATTTTGGCGAATTTGCAACTTGGATTTGGAGTAGCAGAAGGAGCGGAAAGAGGTATGTAAGACCTTACTTTCTTTCCTTGGCATGTCCTAGACGTATAGGCTTGATTTCGCGCCTCGGAGACTTCCCTAACTCTAGAAATCCGAGAATGAAAACTAGTTACTATTCATTCAAAAGAGAATTGAATTAGAACTTGCATAAAATGTTGGAAAAACTTCTCAAGCATCCAGAACTTATACAAATAGGATTCGATTATCCTAAGACCCTCCCAAGTGACGCCATGAACGGTAATATACGTAAATTTGATATGCCGCCTCATTTGACTCGAGGTGGGCCCACTATTCCCGAACCCTCTCTTATTGACCCATTTGATTCATTTTCATCCTATAGTTAAGAAAAGTTTTTGGTTATTACTTTGACTACTAAATAATAATTGTTTTTACAAATCCCTCGATTCCAAAACATGATTTTCCTTCCTAAAAGTTTACAAATGTTTTCCAAAATACTCGTTTTTCTCCAAAAACTAAGTTTTACAATATTGCAAGCCATAATGACTAAGACGACGACTATGACTCTATGATGAAAAAAAAATGATGATTCTATGAATAAAGGTTCCAAGTCTATGATTCCAGTGCCGAGATGAGAACGTTAAACTATTTCTTGAATCCTCGGCTCTACTCATGAATAGTGTTTTCCTTTAAAGATTCTAAGTACACGAACGATGCCCTATGATCCTATGTTATACTTTCTCATGATATTACTTTCCATTAATTGTCTCGCCTTACTACTAGTTCCTTCAAGGTGAGATAAAGCGCCCATGGTTATTTCATAATAAAATCGGAGGTTACCGACCTTACGTCACTCCGATAGCGTTATAGCTTTTCCTTGGGCTCCCATGCATGCCGTTTAATTGTTTATATAATAATGTATATAATACCTGATATTGATGAATGTATTTGTATACACTGTATATGTGGGGAATGGGGAGGGCAACTGTGTCCACCTGATTCAGCTGGCTTATCATCCCGGACGCGGGATGCCCGACGCGGGATTTATGGGAGAGCCGTACGCGGCGTCTGTTCTGTGCTATATATATATAATATGAAATACTTGGGACTCCGTGGGGGAGGGGGGTTGGGAGAGCCGATGAATTCGGCGTCTGTACTGCAAATAAAAAGTACCGTTTTCTGAAAAGTATCTGTTTTCTATGTACAAAAACAAGAAACACCGTGTTCAGAAAAAGAAAAAGAAAAAGCTAGGCGTGCATGGCCTCCGCCCTGAGTGGCACTCATATGTACAGGTTGCTCCTCTATCCTGTGATACTGTCTATGTTTCCATATAGTTATTATTCCGCACAGGTTACCGTTTTACACATGATATGTCTCCTATGTACAGCTTTTACTATGTTGTTACCGTTCATGTCTTACATACTCAGTACATTGCTCGTACTGACCCCTCTTCTTCTGGGGTCGCGTTCATGCCACGCAGTACACCCGTACGGATAGAAGCCGTGGTAGAAGATGTTCCCAAAGTTGGCAAGCTCCATTTGGCCCGGAGTGTAGCCGAGTCATAGCACACGTGCCGGGATTTTCGATTACGTTAGAGACTTTGCGTACGTAGTCGTGGGTTCCGGAGTCGATTGTATTATAACACGAGTTATATACAAGTTACATGTTTTATTTGTCTTGAAAGCAACAAAAGAGTATTTCGGTCATCTATTTATGTTTACTTGTCTTAAAGGTTTTCAAAAAAAAAAAAAATTACGTAGTAAGGGTCGCCGGGTTCGCTCGGCTCCGGTCACATCTCCCCCCGTAAATATGCCTAGCCCGAATCCTCAATTCAACAACCAATAGCAATCACAACAATACCAACATTAAACATAATATTTCCAACTTTAAAATACTTCATAAACACCCCATATGGTGTTTGTCCCATAATTCCATCACAGAACCATTTTGTAACAATTTTACAGCTCCTTTTTCGTAAATAAATCAATATTAACACAAATAGAAAGAGATTCATACCTTTCCCGCGATAATAAGGCTATATATTCACTCCTTCACCTTAAACTTAAGCCACAACGTATTAATACACAATTTTGTAGTTGCAACTATACGCCGTCCGGACCTAATTTGAGAATTATACCCGGGTTTTGGGCTAAAAGTTGGTGGTGGAAGGTTGGGGAATTTTCTGGAGTTTTTGGGAGTGTTTGGGGTGGTTTGGGATGAAAATAGGGCCTCTCCCTTTTATAGAACGGTCCGTGTTCGCACGGACCGACCTATATTTCCTTCAGCCGCGTTCGCGCACCCTTTGGGCGGGTTCGCGCTGACTTAATTTTTCTGACTGTACCTTCGTTCAGTAAAAAGGTCATAACTCTTGATCCCGATATCGTGTGAGGGACCACGACCTATTGTTGGAAATCTCTTTCAATTATCTACAACTTTCATTCTTTGTGTTTTTCCAAATTCCAAACTTATGATACCGTTTTTACCCCTCCAAGTCAGATCATATGAAAATGTTTCCTTAAATCGCCCTTTTGGAAGGCTTATGCCCATATTTGGCTTATGGGTCCTTCTTAGGACTTGCTCAACCTTTCATGTACTACTCATATGTCTCTTCATATGTCCTTTATAAAACTCCGACGTGTGGGCCCCACTTAGCGTGCAGCAACGAGGGTTTCTCATTAAGTGCCATATGAACCAATTCATCCCATATGGTCTCCAAATGTCATATATATGTTATTATTACATTCTTATAATATGACCTTCATCTTGAACCCGAGTCCTTTAATTTTGTTCAGCGCGTTCGCGCCCCTTAGTGGCGCGTTCGCGCTGTATTGGCCCTTGGCCTTCTGCGCGTTCGCGCCACTCTCTGGCGCATTCGCGCAGACCATTTTCCTGTCTGCCAGCCCGACTTGTAACGTCCATATCTCCTTACCTCGATGTCCGATTGAGGAGCGGTTTGTTGCGTTGGGAACTAGACTTCCCGAACTTCACTTTTGACCCTAAATTTTCTTTAATATTCCATACCAATAAAATCATAAGCAATTTATGCCTTAAAACAAAATCGGATGTCAAAAGTCTCAATCTCGTATCCCGGAATAGCCTTGTCCTTAACTTTTGATGGTTAGCTCGGAATGTCCCGACGTACAAAATACGGGATATAACATTATTGTTCAGTTGTGTCCGTGTGATTTGTGTGCTGGACGTCCCCCCTGCATTATGATAGCCTCACCGGCTTATGTGTGATATCGTAACGTTGAAAGATGTGATTATGATCCGTATATACATTTGTGATGCACTTTGGGGCGACGTTTCACCTTTTCGTACGTATATGTTATTTGTATACCGTATAAGTTATTCGTATGCTATTTATGATTAATGGGTGTGTACGGGTGCCCGATTCGGGCACTAGTCGCGGCCTACGGGTTGGGTCGTGATACGAATAGGGTATCGAAGCGCTCGTCCTCGGATTGTCTACGTACCGTGTCCGGCGAGTCTTGTTTATGGTGTACGCCACACTTATAAACGGGAGGCTGCGGGGCATTTAGGAATCAGTGACCCTTTTTCCGTCTTAGATCGTGCGATAGAGCCAAGTCATAGGAAATGAGATTCCTCGTACTAACATTTGATTTCAACAGAAGAACGACATTGACAGAAGAAAGTGATTGATGACGTTGGAAGTTACAAAGCGCGCAGGTAAGTTAAGGCATGAAAGATATATGTCAGGTAAGGTATTGAGGCACGATTGAAATGTAAAGACAAAAAGTGGAAAAAAAATGGGCAGGAAAGTGTAACAGGCGCAGTTCGAGTTGGACATACGCGGTAAGCCTATCATTTTCATACTATTGTCAATATTGGGAGCCCTGTGTGGCTGTGATATGATATGATATGTATGGATATGTTGGCCCTGTGAGGCATTGTTGGTATTTCCTGCGTGCAGGTTTTGAGATAGTAAGAAATACAGAGGAAACTCTGCGTAAAACCACAAGGGGTATGGAACATGAGTACAGTAACCAGAAACCACAAGGCTTACCTTTGAAACACAAATCATGCACGTCCATGTCATAAACATAAGTAAATAATAATCATATACATATGCATATACATAGCGTGTCTCGGCCCTCTAGTGAGGGACTCGGTGAGTAAAGTCATCATATACATGTACATATAGCGTGTCCCGGCCCTCTAGTGAGGGACTCGGTGAATGGAATCATCATATGCCATCCTGGCCACCATCCCCATATCATCACATCATCATATCATCTCATATATATATATAGCGTGTCCCGGCCCTCTAGTGAGGGACTCGGTGAATAATGCAGAGGAGTGTGCACAAATACGTGTCCTGGCCCGGGACTCAATGAAAGACATATTGAGCTTTGCACAAGCAGAGTAGTGAGAAACCACATACACATAAATCATCTTTAAGACTCGATGAATAAGTAAGTAGTCGACGCTCGAGATATAAAACGGAAATTCATGTTAAGTTCTTTCAAAACAAAGTCATTAGGACTATACGAAGGAAAATCTCGGGGACCACGGATGTACATCAACCAATCCGAACCCGCCCATGAAAGTTATAGTCATTATACGTTATAGAATCATTTACGAGCAAATCAAAGCGATCCGGTTCTTTCTATGAAAGTTACGGACATTTGTAGACATAAGATCTTTTAAGAACAAAAATTCTTTTGCAACATTTGAAATTCAATCATACATAAGGCTTAAGGACCAAGTTTCTACCACATTAAGGATACCAATACTAAGAGGTGAATAAGGATCGTAAACATGCTCGGATCATAAGAATAGAATTACCTCGAGGATCGTGTCATAACTTACTTACACTAAGACATGCCAAAAGAAAGGAAGGGTAAGCTTTACATACCTTGTCCGCTCCCTAAGCTAATCCAAACTCAAACCTCGGGCTCCCCAAAATCTACACAACGTCAATGGATATCTAACATTAGCAATCGGCATTTAGACATTCAATTCCAAACTAGCACTTAATTCTACAGAAATTTGGGCAGCATTTCCCCTGTAAATGCAACAACCCCGAGAATTCAACTCGGCCAAATTCATCAACAACAATACCAACAACCAAACCGGCAACGTCAATAATCAATTCAAAACGCATTCTAACGTTAGTAGCTCTTTTCTACATTATTCAACAACATTCGTTATAGTCAATTCAACTACTTATATTCAAACCAACATCAACGCTCATACGTTCAATTACTAATCCGAACCATTCAAACAATATTCAAGAACACTTTAACAATTCACACAACATTTCAAACAACCCAACCAATGTACCAACTCACCCGAAATCATTCCCAAACCCGAGAACAACATCACCAACACATTCCTCACTTCCGAATTCATGAATTAAACCATCAATCCACACATTAGCAATGTCCTTTCCATAAGTATACAAATTACATCAAATTCACGTTAACTTCCAAATCAGCCCATAAAAATTACAACATCAACTTGAATCATGAAACTCTCATCGCCAACATAGAATTCACAACGACAACAACTAAAACATTAAGTAACATTAATTCATTCCTTGCCACACAACATGACCTATATTCGGCCACCACCATGCACACATATATTGATGATTCTCATCCATTTCAACACACTACAACAACTAAACATGCTAAATAGAATTTAATTCATCACTCCTACACAACACACACATACACGGCCACAAGCCATCCACACGGCCCAACTTCCACATGCAATATTTCATGAGTTTCATCCATTTTTACATACTACGACACACATAAATCATCCATAACATATAAAAACAAGATTAAACCTTACCTTTCTTCTTAACTTCACAACTTAGCTAAGGTTGGCAAAGGATGAAAACGAGCGGTTTGTCGACTCAAACAACAACTCTATGTTAACAAGGACCCTTCAA
Organism: Lycium ferocissimum; assembly: GCF_029784015.1. NCBI lineage: Eukaryota > Viridiplantae > Streptophyta > Magnoliopsida > Solanales > Solanaceae > Lycium > Lycium ferocissimum. The sequence goes on along the minus strand of NW_026716928.1, from coordinate 12,128 downwards.
TTAGTGGGTTTGCTAGAAGAAAATAGTTTTTTGATGGCTATTTTTTTGGTCTTCAATTTTGCAACTATGGCCGAATATGGCTTCTTTTTTTCTTTCTCCAAGCTTCTTGATTTTTCTAAGTGAAGAGATGAAGAATATGATGACTTAGTCATCTTTTGTGCTCATATATTAAACTTCCATGTGGCCTTGGCCCACACCCATGTGGCCGGCCACATGCCCCCTTTTTTTTTCTCTTTTTTTTTTTAATGAAATAACTACTTTCCAAAAATAACTTTTAACCCCAAATTTCCTTAATATTCCATGCCAACAAAATCACAAGCAACTTATGTCTTAAAACAAAATCGTGGTTAAAAGTCTCAACTTTGTATCCCGGAATAGTCTTGTTCCCCAACTTATCATGGTTAACTCGGATTGTCCCGATGTACAAAATACGGGATATAACACTGCCCCCATCGATCTGGCCCTTTTACTTTGCCCTCTATCAATATCACGATCACCCCTTTGCGGATGTTGTTGTCCTTCTAAATTCTGGACATGAGCTTGAATACGAGAAATATCCATCCCATCTTGCAACGAAGCCGTTAAACAGTCCTTAAACAAATGTGGCCCTAAGCCGCTCACAAATGTATGTACCCGATCTCCCATGTCGGCCACCATAGTCGGGGCATATCTAGCCAAAGAATTGAATTGAAGGCTATACTCCCGGGCACTCATATTTCCTTGCTTTAGATTTAAGAACCTATTCGCTCTAGCTCGGTAGACCTCGGGTGGCAAATAATGGCGGATGAAGGCATCTACAAATTCTTGCCAAACGGGAGGAGGCGCATTCTCTTTTCTCGATGCTATCCAATTATTGTACCATAAGACCGCCACATCCCGGGGTCTATAAGATGCCAAATCCACAGATTCTGTTTCGGAGGCATGAATAATCTTTAATGTCCTCAACATCTCATCAATAAAGCCTTGCGGATCTTCATCTGGCTTTGACCCGAAAAACTCCGGAGGATTTAAACTCATGAAATCACGGGCTCTGGTACTAGCTAACCGATCACTTGGGCCCGCATTCTGCCACTGTGCCTGAGCGGCAACTAACTGCGTCAATAGGTGAATAGCTTCGGTCACTTGTTGACCCGAAGTAGCCGGTGGAGGAGCTAGAGGCATAGGAGCTGGAGCTGATGCCCCTTCTTGCTCTTCTGTAATAGGCGCGGTGGAAGAAGCATTAGATGGAGCCTCATTAGGTGATTCACCCTCGTCTATATTCATTGGCGGCTCTCTTTCTACCCACCTTTTCATCGTAGTCTTGCCCTTCTGGCGGCTTTAGCTTTTCCCTTTAGCGGCATTTCTGAAATCATAACGCACTATTAGGGAGGAGAAAATCTTATAACATAGCTCTATCGTACGATCTCTTAAGATGAAAGATGGTCATTTTTCCTAAATGCTTTATAGCCTCCTATTTATTAGCGTGGCGCGCAACACACCATAAACAAGACTCTACTAGACACGACTCGTAGACACTTCCTAGGACTGAACTGCTCTGATACCACTTTTGTCACGACCCGACTAGGGCCGTGAGGGGCACCCAAGGCTAGCCACCGAGCACCACTCATTCTATTACTCATCCTGCATTCGTTCATATTTCTTATGCTCATAATCACATAAAACTATTTTCGTTTGAAACATATTCACTTTATATACATAAGCCCTTCGGCTATCAAAATAATATATATATACATACAATGAGAAACTGTGAGACCATACTACCCACACATACGTATCTACGAGCCTCTACTAGAGTACTAGACGTATAGACGGGACAGGACCCCGTCATGCCCAAAACATATATATATATATATATATATATATATATATATATATATATATATATATATATATATATATACATACAAATATACCAAAAGAATAATCAATGGCACCTCCAAGAAAATGGAGTGCTCTCAAATCAGCTAATAGCTCCTACGAGTCTGGATAGCCTCCCTGTCTACCTGTGGGCATGAACACAGCGTCCAAAGAAAACGGACGTCAGTACGAACATTGTACTGAGTATGTAAGGCATGAATGAAATGAACATAATAGGGAAATCATAAGGCATAAGATGAAGACATAACCTGCGTACTCTTTAAGTGGATATATTTATACATATATCATACATAAGCATATCATATGAGTTACCATAGCGTATACATCATCATATCATACATACATCATCATCGTTAACCCGCGTCCGGGTAACCATCATATGCCGCCCACTAGTGGTGATCGTGTCCGGCCTTCTAGGCGCGGTGGAATCATAGAAGCCCACCTTAGCGGTGACATGTCCGGCCATTTAGGCACGGTGGAATCACAAGCAGCCCTCCTTAGTGGTGACATGTCCGGCCATTTAGGCACGGTGGAATTATATCATCGTACACATCATAGAATTATCATTATTATTCATCTCATAGGCATATCATGACTTTATCATAATTTGGCATCATTATACATTTATCACAAAAACATACATTAGAACTTGAAGGCAACTATAGCTATGTCGGGGTGACATAAGGTCGTAAACCCCCGATTACGTTATGGAGTAATCATAATCGTTATATCTCACCTTGGAGGGACTAACGTTTTAAGGTGAGTGCACATAAGGAAAACATCAATGGATCATAATTAACACCATTAGCTTTGTAGGAACATCATATCATGAACTCTAGAATCTTTAGACTTAAGCTCATCATTATCATTATCGTATTCGTAATGCATCCCTTATCTCATATGGCTATTCATGAACATAGACTCTTAGTTTTCTGGAATATAGGAAATTCTTGAAGAAGGAGGAAAATCATGCCATAAGATTCATGCCTTAGAAAGAAATGACTAGCCTCACATACCTTTGTCGTTTAACTATTCTATTGCTTGCTCGTTTTCCTTCAATGCCCACGTCTTAACCTTCAAGGGAGTTCGTATCGACATTAGCTAAACAATTATAAAGACGTGCTTACTAAAGCTAGGGAAAATTGGGCAGCATTTCCTTTGTTTATACGACTTCCTCCATATTCCATATCAACTCCCAAACATTCATAACAACAATCACAATATCATAAGCAACAATCATCATTCATTTATATTATCCACATTTCACAATTTCACTTCAATTCCTCCATAATCATGACCATAGTTCACTATCGCGTTCCTTCACATATAGTACTTATCTCGTGTTCTAAACACCATACATAACCTACTTACAATCACAACATATCTATATTCATGATTCATTCCAACTACTACTCAACAATGACACTATTCCCACATTTATGACCCATTTTCTAGATTCTTCTACAATCCAAGTGTTTCAACTTTTCAATACTTCAAACAACATGAAAAGATCATAAAACTTACCTTATATATTGTAGGAAAAAGCCTTGAGTGGCAATACTCTTCTTACACCAAAACCCTAGTTCACTTCTCTTGGAATTTTTTGGCTTGGATGACTTTAATGTGTTTCTCACTCTTGATTTTTGTTGGTTTGATGAAGTTGATCATCAATTTCCTTTGTGTTCTTGTGGATGAAGAGTGGAGAATATTCTAGAGGGTTCTTGAGTTGTGGAGAAGAGAGATGAAATGAAATAAAATGAGAGAGAGGTCCCTTATATCGTTTAAGTTCTGTCCCGACCAGAACATACGGACCAACATACGGTCCGTATATTTTATACTGACCGTATGTCTGGACCGTATGTTTTGTCCAAAGAAGGCCCTTATTCAGGCAGAACATACGGCTGGACATACGGTCCGTATGTTTTATACGGCCAGTATGTCTGGCCGTATAATGCCCAGCTACCCGAAACTTGTTCTCGTCGACTCGTTTGATCTCCGATCCTTATGAAACCTTCTCAACACTTGTTTAACACCTCAATATCAATTTAAGGGACGTTATAACTCTTCTCCAAAGCATCATTAAAACATCATTAACTCGATACTCAAAATTATTGCCCGACACACAACATATGAGTTGGTTTCCTTAACAGCTTTCTTCCCTTATCTTAAACGTCTTTGAAACCTCGTTTAGAATCATTAAATGTTATTTCTTACTTATCAAAACATCGCACATGTTGTACCCTTCGTTAGTCAACTCACTGTACGTTAACGGGAAATTTTTTGAGGTGTAACATATATAATGCATACCTTCACCCTGCTCGCAGGCCCTTCGAGCATAATAGCATAATGGCCTCGTTGGGCAGCCCCTTCCTGCATCATAATCATCGTGGACCAACTAATCAATGTTTTGCGTATATAATTCCATAGCCCTTTCCCCCTTTCCGATAAAATCATGTCATACTAACATATAAGTGTTCAAATGCATGATGATCTTTCTAAAACATCAAAAGACTCCCTTCAGAGCAACTTTTAGTTCAAAATGGAAACTTCTTCCCCTTTTCATTTGTCTCCTTCGAGACTTAAAAATCAAATATGAAATGCATATGAATACAGAAGCCTTATGAACGTCCCCTTCGGGATTTAGACATCATTATGAAAACGTACAACTTATGGATGCCCCTTCGGGACTTAAGAAGTCGAGGAACTCAAGTTATGAACAGCACCAATATAAACATAGGGACATGAGCTCTTACATCTAAGAGTGGATTCATTATGAGTATCATCACGCTCGTACTTATTATAGATCATGCCAAAATGAAAGAAGGAATAGCCTTAACTGTTACACCTCGAAAATTTCCCGTTAACGTACAGTGAATAGAATAACGAAGGGAACGACGTATACGATGTTCTGATAAGTAAGAAATAGCATTTGAGGATCCTAATTGAGATTTCAAAGACATTCGAAGTAAGAGAAGAAAGTTTGCCAAGAAAGGCAAGGTATACGTTATGTATCGGAAGATATTTACGAGTGACAAGTTAATGATGGCTTAATGTTGTTTTGGAGAAGAGTGATAATGTCCCTTAGATTGTTAACGAGGTGTTAAACAAGTGCTAAGAAGGTTCCATAAGGATTGGAGATCAAACGAGTCGATGAGAACGAATTCCGAAAAGTTGGGCAACATACGGTCCAACATACTGGCCGTAGAAAACATACTGGCCGTATGTCTGGCAGTATGTTCTGCCCAAAATGAGGACCTTCACTGGACCAAACATACAGCCAGACATACGGCTAGTATAAAAGATACGGACCGTATGTCGGTCCGTATGTTCGTGTCGGGTCAGATTTTAAATGTTGATATAAGGACCCAATCTCATTTAATTCATTTCATTCTTTCTCTCCACACTTCAAGATCGCTCTAGAGAACTCTCCACTCTTCACCCACAAGAACCCAAGAGAGATTGGTAATCAACTTCATCAAACCAAAAATTAAGTGCAAGAAACTCATTAAAGTTCATCCAAGCCAAGGAATTCCAATGGAAGTGAACTAGGGTTTTGGTGCAAGAGAAGTATTTCCACTCAAGGCTTATTCCTACACTATATAAGGTAAGTTTTATGATCATTCCATGTGGTTTAAGGTAATGAGAGACTAAAAGACTTGGATTGTAGAAGGAGATAGAAAATGGGTCATGTATGAGAGAATAAGGAGATTTTTGAGTTGTAGTTGAAATGAATAATGATAATGTTGTGATTATAAGTATCTTATAAATGACATTTAGAATATGGGATAAACATTATATGTGAGAAAATGCAATAGTGAACTATGAAGGAATTGAAGTGAAATTGTGAAATGTGGATAATGTAGATGAATGATGATTGTTGCTTATAATATTTTGAATGTTGTTATGGGTGTTTCGGAGTTGATATGAAATATGGGGAAAGTTGTATAAACAAAGGAAATGCTGCCCAATTTTCTCTAGCATTAGTAAGCACGTTCATATAATCGATTAGCTAATGTTAATGCGAATTCTCTTGAAGGTAGAAACGTGGGCATTAAAAGAGAACGAGCAAGCGATAGAATAGTTAAATGAAAAAGGTATGTGAGGCTAGTCCTTTCTTCCTAAGGCATGAATCTTATGGCATGATTTTTCCTCCTTCTCCATGAATTTCATACATTCCGGAAACTAAGAGTCTATGTTCATGAATAGCCATATGAGATAAAGATAAGAGATACATTATGAGCACGATAATGATGATGATGAGCTTAAGTCTAAAGATTCTAGAGTTCATGATATGATGTTTCTACAAACCTAATGATGTTAAATACGATCCATTGATGTTGTTTATTGTATACACTCACCTTATATGCTAATTCTTTCAAGGTGAGACAGAATGCTCCATAATGGAATCGGGGGTTTACGACCTTATGTCACCCCGATAAAGTATAGTTGTCTTTGAGTTTCTATGCATGCATTATGATGAGTACATGATGATGATATTACACCGCGCCTATATGGCCGGGCAGACACCGCTAAGGCGGGCAGCGTATACACCATGTCTAGACGGCATGGGCAGGCACCACTAGTGGGCGGCATGGGATGGTACCCCCGGACGCGGGAGGCCTGGGCGCGGGCTAATGATTATCACACCGTACCTATAAGGTCGGGCAGCTTATACATATATGCATACATGATATGATGATGATTATGAAGTAAGCCAGCATGCATTAATTCTTTTATAATTGACAGTTAGTTACAGGTTGCTCCTTATTTGATGTTTTCTTATTTCATTGACGTATTATTATTGTTTATGCCTTACAGACTAAGTACAATGTTCGTACTGACGTCTTTTCCTTTGGACGCTGTGTTCATGCCCACAGGCAGACCGGGAGGTGATCCGGACTCATAGGAGCTATCAGTTGACTTAAGGGCACTCCATTGTTCCGGAGGTGCCATTGACTTATTCTTTTGTGTATGTGCATGTATTTTGGGCACGACGGGGTCCTGTCCCGTCCACATGTCTAGTACTCAAGTAGAGGCTCATAGATACGTAGGTGTAGGTAGTATGGTCTCACGGTTTCTCATCGTATGTATATATATATTATTTTGATAGCCGGAGGGCTTATGTATATAAGGTAAATATGTTTAAAGTAGAAATGGTTCTTCTATGATTATAAGCATGAGATTAATGAATGACCGCAAAATGAGTAATAGAATGAGTGGTGCTCGGTGGTTAGCCCCGGGTACCCGTCATGGCCCTAGTCGCATCGTGACATTAACATACCTGATAACCCGCTTCTCGATATCCAAGCTACCTCAAGTCCGTTGCTCCTTCGTCTATTGCAAGGAAAATAGTACTATTGTCAATCAAGCCCGGGAAAACGGACAACATCTCCCCTGCTTCTTTAAAGACTACAACCCAACAACCAGCCAACACAACCACAAAAGCCTCCCTCAACCATTTCTAAACTCAAACAGTCGATATACAAGAGTATACCCCAAGAAAGCCCCAATATACACTTCATGTACGGTGCTTTATACACTTTCTTCTTTCAATTTCATGACGCATAACAATAACAACACAACAACATATCCGCAAAATACCACATCTACTCTCTAACACTATCATCAAGTAATCAAAGAGTGACGAGCTCCCGATCTATATACAATGGTGTGCTCCACACCCGACCTCCTTTTAATAACAAACAAGCTCTCTGAGAAGCCACCAAACTCCCACAAATAACCATACCATAAGGAAACAACCCATAATCTACTCATATACACTACTATAACTTGAACTTATGGCTTCCGATCACCGTCCCACGAGTTCTTTAACAAATACGTACCTTGGATGCTCGTATGAGCTCGTAGAAGGTCGTAGACAACGAATAGAACTTGGGTCGTCTTCTTAAAGCTTTCCGTCACATTACTTAATTATGAAGTACTATCTCACTTGCTAAATCCAGAAGAAACGAAGGTTATAATCATGCAATTGACGGAAGAACACAACTAATTTGATTCAGAACAAACTTACCTTTCAATGAGTTGAGGAAATTTCGTAAAGGAAACCCTTAAAAATATACAGCTGCTCCACATCATTTAAAATACAAAGAAGAACAAATGTTTTGCTGCAACTTAAAATGTTCATAGGCGGTGGTGTTTAATTATGACACCAACATACATAGCTTGTAAAGACAACTAACAAAATAAGAGATCCTAAATTAGCCACGTACTAGTTTAGTCACTAGGTGGAGAATATTTACAATTTATCCACAGTGGTGATATCATTATATAATTTAATACTAAAACTTGTCCATTAAACAATATATGTAGCTAATATAATTCATATACAATCTTATCTATTAATGGGTAACTATTATACATGGTAAAAATAATACACTAACATTTCATAAAAATCATGACATCTAAGAAAATATATTTTAGCAAATTCTAATAATTTTTTTTTCCAATCTTATATCAAAAGTACAAATTTTATATTGTTAATTCTCAAAACAGAAAAAGATAACTTTTCTTATAATAGATAAAATCTCATTTAAAGACCTCCTCATGTCAAGGAACAATTTTTAGTATATTCAAAAAGTAGTAGCAAATATAACTATATGAAATCATATTTATCAATTTTTCACAAAAAGGTTTCACTTAAAAGAAGGTACAGTATCATTGCTATGTATAATAGTTTCGAAATTCATCAAACTTCTGGGGTCGCACATGTATAACCTCATGTAGGACCTTAATCCTTTCAAGCTCATATGACTTAACTACGACACATCCCAGCGTATGAAAAATAAGAGATGTAACATCCTTACCCCCTTAAGAACATTCGTCCTCGAATGTTGAACTCACAGATCCTCAATATCATTAGATGATAACCTCAATACTCATACCTTTTCTCTTTGCCTCAATACCGATTTCTTTAAACCTATGGCATTGTCATTTCTTGCGTTATCCATCAAGTTATTTGCTCCAGGGCTTTTGTCGTATCCTTATCATATCGTAGACATCAAATTCCGTTCTAGGATGTCGCTTGACTCAGTTCCTTCTCATGTATTTCCTTGAGTCCAATATCCTTGAGTAGTCTTATCATTTAATTTTCCTTACGCGTGGATTTCCTAATTTTCCAAGTAAAACTCCTCATTATTCCATTCTTAGTCTTTCATATGCTAACACTTACCGTACAAAGTCGTATTTATTCCTTATACCCTTTTGATCTTGCCCCTTTAGACTCTATTTATTTGGTGACTCGCCTTCGAATACTGTTTGGCTTTCCTTGATAAATCTTACCTCAATTATATCTATGATCTATTCTCAATACTGTCACGACCCAACCCTGTAGGCCGTGACTAGTGCCCGAGCTGGGCACCTAAACACATTCGTGTGACCGTAATCGCATACGTATAACTCATAAATATACAAATATCGTACGCCGTCTCCAATCGTACGCAAGCACAAATATATATATATCGTGTATACAAGCAGGCTATCATATGGCGCAACATCCCAAAATATATACAAACGCAAGCCGACAAACACACGCGCGAGCGGGACCGCCCAAAACATATACCATACGAACACAACCGATCGTAAATATTCACAACCCATATATATGTCTACAGCCTCTAAAACGGTAACCACGAATCATATGACGGTACGTGGCCCCGCCGTCCCCCGAATAAACAAATACATATGCAACGGAAGAATATATACCAAAATATAGGCTCCTGAACAAAAGGAGAACTCCAAACGGCAGAATAAGTGTCCTAGGCTGGCGGATCACCGAACTGGGCATCTGTACCTGCGGGCATGAGACGTACCCCGAGAAGAAGGGGTGGGGTCGCAAGATGAATATAACGAGTATGCAAAGCAAAAATACGATGTTAATCGTAATCGAAACGGGAGTACAAAATAAGTATATTATCCAAAATACCAAAACGTTTACTTTTAAAACACAAATGATGCATAGGGCTCAGGGAATATGGTCGCCCGCCCGTCATTGGCGCCATAACACAGCATAACACCAGAAGGTTTCATATCTCCGTAACCCGACATATCACATAACACATCATAACGCCATAACACATCATAACACCAAATATACACGGTACCCGGCCCCCTAGCGAGGGGCTCGGCGAACCGGAACACATCATACTCCGAATATAACATAGTGCGCACGATAACATAATCGGCCCGGACCTCGTGAAAGATACACAGATGCACGAGCGAGTCGTGAGTAACCATATGCATAAAAATCATCATTACGTACTCAATAAATACGTAAGTAATCAACACTCGGGGTCGGATAATAGTTATATCAAGTTCTCGTCAAAGTCGTTGGAGCTATACAAAGGAAAGTCGGGACCCACGGACGAGCATCAACCCAATCCGAGCCCGCCTATGGAAGACATACATATACGCTACGAATCTCCGCGAGCATATCGAGGCGATCCGGTTCTGTCTACGAAAGTTACGGCCCTTATTAGACGTAGAATCCTTTAAAGACAAAATCCTTATGCAATATTTGAAATCCAATCTTACCAAAGACATAGGGACCATAATATTACTACATTAAGAATGCCGACGTTAAGAGGTGAATAAGAATCGTAGACATGCTCGGATCATAAGAGTGGAGTTTCCTCGAGGCTCGTGTCATAGCCTATTTACAACTAAGACATGCCAAAAGAAAGAAGGGTTAGGCTTTACATACCTCGTCCGCTCTCAAAGCTAATCCAAACCTATGTCTCGGACTCCCCAAGATCTATAACAACATCATCGATACCAAACATTAGCTATAGACATTTAGGAATTCAATTCCAAACTAACACTTAATTCTACAGAAATTTGTGCAGCATTTCCCCTGTAAATTCAACAACCCCGAGAATTCAACTCGGCCAAATCTTCAACAACAATACCAACAACCATGTTTACAACATCAATAATCAATTCAAAATGCATTCTAACATTAAATACTCTTTTCTACATCATTCAACAACATTCCATTATATTCAATTCGACCACATATATTCAAACTAACACCAATGCTCACACGTTCAACTACTAATCCAAAACCATTCAAACGATATTCAAGAACATTTTAAACAATCCGTACAATATTTAAAACAACCCAACCAACACTCCCTTTCACCCGAAAACCACCCCAACCCGAGAACAACACAATAACACATTCCTCTCTCCCAATTCATGAATTACACCAACAATCCACACTTTAACAATGTCATTCTCATAAATATAAGAACTACACAAAATTCACGTTAACTTCCAAATCAGCCCACAACAATTACAACATTAACTTGAATCATTAAACTCACATTATCAACATGGAATCCATAACAACAACAACCCAAAACACTAAACAAAATTAATTCATTCCTGGCATAAGGGAGACCATATTCGGCCACCACCTCCACATGCCAACTTCATGATTCTCATCCATTTCAACACACTACAACAACCAAACATGCTAAATAGAACTAATTCATCACTCCCACATAACACACACACCTACACGGCTACAAGCCATGCACAATATTCCATATTCACGGCTCAACTTCAACATGCAATAATTCATGAATTTCATCCATTTTTACATACTAAAACTGTTATATCCCGCATTTTGTACGTTGGAATAAGGAAAATTTGGGGTTAAAAGTGAATTATGGAAAGTTAAGCATTTCATGAAAATTAAGGGCTAGAAGTGAAATTTTGAAAACTTAATATTTCATGAAAATGGCCATATGTGGCCATGTGTAGATGGGCCATGGTACACTTGTGTGATTTATATAACATAGGAAGATGACTAATTCATCTTTATTCATCATCTTCACCCCATAGAAGATAGGTTGAGAACCTTGGAGAAAAAACATCGAGCCATTCCTACCATGAGAAAAAAAATTGAAGACCAAAAAATCTTCACCAAAAAAATTATTTTTCCTAGCATTCCTACCAATTGGAAGGTCCTTATTAACATGGGATGATTGTTGAAGCAAGTAAAGTGTTTGTTCTTGAAGTTCTCAACTCTAGCCGAGGGAGGAACTAGGTGAAAGAGGTGAGGTTCAATCTTTATTTTCATATGTTATGCATGGTTTGTGTATGTTGTGGAGTGTGGAAATGAATGAAAATCATGAAATTGATGCATGTCGATGTTGGCCGTATACTGCTTTTTGGTAGGTTATAGCTAATTGATTTTACTTAGTATTTTGGTCGTTGTTGTCAGGATT
>NW_026716927.1:0-15631 GCF_029784015.1 Lycium ferocissimum | reverse complement strand
ACCCATAATATCAATGCCTTACGGGGCCACAACATAATAGCAATATAATTTGGCCACACACGACCCAAATACATAAAAGGAAAGCATACATACCTTATGATCTTGACGTCTCATCTTGGCCCTCGGTAGGGGGGCCAAATAAGTGCGGATATTTGGATTTCATGATTCCTTTCGCTTCCCATGTCATCTCTTCTCGATTATTATTTCTCCACAAAACTTTAACTCGGCAGCCACTTCTTTGTTTCTAAGCCTCCGTACTTGCCTATCTAATATGGCAATGGGTTTTGATGTTATAACCCGTATCTTACACCTTTGGATACCTTGGGATAATTGAGACAAGTTAAGGACAATGTAATGTATTGATATTGTTTGGTTCATAAGTTGGTTATGAAAAATTTAGATGTGAAAATATTGGAAAAGGCTAAGGGTAAAATTGGAATTTCCAAATTATTAGTTCTTGAAATTTTTGTGTCTTTGAACACAAAAAAAAGAAGAAGAGAAAATAAAGAAAGAAACAAGGGGGGGGGGGGGGCATGTGCCATGCACATGACCACTTAATATATAGAGCACATGGAAGAATTTATTCTTCATATGCTCATTTAGAAAATTCAAGAAAGTTAGAGAAAGAGAAAACAAGAAAGAAGAGAGAACAAAAGGGATGGCCTATTCGGCCATGGAAGGAGAAAAAGGAACCCATGGAATCTTGCTTCTAATTTTTTTTTTCTTGTGGTATTCCGACTAATTCAAGGCTCCTCTACAACGTGGTGTAGTCATTTCGGAAGATAGAAGGATTGTTTTGCCAATTTGACACCTTGATTAAGTGAAGAACTTTGGAAGAAAAGGTAAGATTTAATTCCCTTATTTGTGTTGTAAAGCTTTTGTTTATGTTGTAGTATATAGAAATGAGTAGAATATATAGAAATATGGAAGTTTGCAAAGTAGAAGTGCATGTGTGCATGTGGCCGAATTCATGCAAAGTTGTATAGTTAGGATGAGTTGAATTTTATGTTGTATTATAGTTGTGGTCATTGTGGAATTTGCATTGGAAGCGAAAGTTGAACGAAAATGGGATGGAGTTGGAAAATTCACGTTGGCCGTGGGGTGTATATATATATAGTGATAAACTAATGATGAATTTATTTTGTTTAACACGTTAGTTGCGTTGTTACGATCTTTACAATGTAAATGAAGGATATATGGGTTAAGTTGGCATGGAAATGGAATGTAGAGAATTATGTCATATTAATGTGATTTTATGGTATTAAGATAATGAAGTTGTTAAAGTGTGGATTATGGTTGTTAGTGATGAAGTAGTAAGTAGAAAATGCATTGGAATGGGTTCGTTGCATATATGAGAATGTTGGATTGAATATGGAAATTGATGGAATTGTTGAATATTGGATATATAGCTTGGAATGCTCTTGGTTTATGTTGAATGATCTTAAATTAGCATGTGAATATGAAACATATTGATATTAGTTTGTAAGTGTAAAGTTGGATTTGGGAGTTGTTGCATTATTTGGAAAATAATACTATTTGCGCTAGAATGCGTTCTAGTCGATTATTGATGTTGTTTATATTGTTGTTGGTATGGTTGTTGTTGTTTTTGCCGAGTTTGAATCTCGGGATGTTGTATGTATAGGAGATGCTGCCCAAATTTTTATAGACAAGTATTGATTAAGATTGAAACTTTAAGCCTTATGAATAGCAATTGGTAAATGTGACCATTTGTAGGTTTTGGATGAAACGGGATTTGAATTTTGGCAAGCGTAAAAGGCAAACAAGGTATGTAAAGCTCTCCCATTCTTTCTCTTGGCATGTCTTAGACGTACTAGGTTTGAATTTGGACCGCGGGGACAACTCTACTCCTCGGAATCCACGTCCAAAAACGTCCCTTTTTCATTCAGTAGAATTGAATTGAATATTGTAGGAAGAGTTATAAAAGTTGTCTAAACCCTTAGAACTTGTGCAAGTGAAATCCGATTGCCTTAAAATCCTCATAGATGACGTTATGAAGTTTAACATACGTAATTTACATACGCCACCTCATTTGGTCGAGGTGGGCTCACTTTGTCCGAATTTTTCCTAATATCCTATTTAAACTACCTTTGAATGGAAACTAAGGAAAACTTTTAACTACCTTTCTAAGTTCTAAAGAATAACTGCTATAATTATTTTATTGAGTCTTATGACCTACGTTGGTATTTGAAACTGCTTCAGAAAGACTATTTTGACACGAACTACTCCGATATCCGAAAGACTTATGTTTTGATTATTGTCATATGTTCGTTATAAGGTCTGCCACGGAGTTATGCTATCGAGTTTCTGTCACGACCCAGCCCCGTAGGCCGCGACTGGTGCCCTATTTGGACACCACAAACAGACATACATATCAAATCGTCATAGTCTAGCTTAACTCAGATTTCATATTCATCATTTTAAACAATGCAAACAACATTGTCTTAAGCGGTCGCACGTACCAAAAATATCATATCAAAGTCAAAAGAGGCGGCGGAATGCACATCGCCGGATATAAGCACATATACAAACATACCGGCCGTTTAGGCCGCACCCAAATCTGATAGGTTGGCGGAATATACATCGCCGTATACATACACGTATACGTACAAATGGGCCGCTTAGGCCATAGTAGCGAACGGACCGCAAGAAGACACGGATCGTAACCAAACGAACACACACATGACCCATGACCCACATATATGACTACGTGCCTCTACAAATCGAAACAACATATGACGGGACGGGGCCCCGCCGTACCCCAAATAATCGAATATGCAAAAGCGTATACATCACAAAAGATATGTACCAATAGCCGGGCTCCGGATCGAAGGAGCACTCGTAATAGCGTAACGTGCGGCCTACACTCATCTCGAACCTCCGTACCGCGGGCATGAAACGCAGCCCCTGAAGAAAGGGGGTCAGTACGAAGGATGTACTGAGTATGTAAAGCATAAAGTACAGAAATCCAAACCATATCTGAAGCGAAAGGTACAAAGCGAAAATACCGGATCAATATATATACCAAACCTGTACTGAAGACATATGTGCATAATGCAAACAAAGATCATGCATAAGGCTCAGGAACGTGGTCACCACTCCGACGCTGGTGCCACACACAGCATACTCCAGAAAGTTTCAAATCTCCGTACACCCCGAACACACATATCGTATCATCAAACATATCATCAAACATATCGTCAAACGTATCATCAAACGTATCATAGGCCATATCACAAAGATAACTCCATAAGCGGAACCCGGCCCTATGGCGAGGTCTCGGAACCGTAGCACAAAGATACTGCCGAATTTATCATAGTGCGCACGATCACAAACCGGCCCGGAACCGGCGAATGATGTCATAGTATAGGCACGAGCAGAGTAGTGCGGAAACCACATGCATATACACAATTTAATTCCAAGACTCGACAAATAAATACATATACATATTCATATTAAGATCAGAAGGCTCAAAGTAAGTATTGGGTCTGTCGGAATTAATATGCAAAAGATGTGAGCCTTTAGATTTACAAAACTTTCGAAAAATACTTCATAAACTATTTTCTGAAAATTTAGTGTCGTTCACATTTAGAAGCTTTCAAATAACTTATGGAACACACCAAATGGAGTCTCAAATTCATAGGCAAAGGTCCTCCCTTTATATCATACGAAAGTAGATTAAGTAAGACCAACGAAAGAAATCTCGGGGCTAGTGGGCCCACCTCGGGTCAAGTCGAGGTGGCGGACATCCTATTTGGACACCTAAACAGACATTCATATCAAATCATCATAATTTAGCATAGGAGTCATCATTATGTAAATACCAATTAAGCTTATCAAAAAGAGCAATACATCCATCGCATATGTACACAATTATGGATGGCCCTCGGAACAAACGGGACCGCATAAAGATACAAATCTCAACCAAAACAAACATACATAGGAAACATCATGATTCAATTGTATAGAAACATATGAATCGTACCCAAATAGTCCAAATGTACATAGTATATATATACCAACAAACAGTGCTCCCGATCAAAAGGAGCAATCCAAGATAAGAGTGTGTAGCCCCCGAGGGTCTCAAATTCAAACCTAGTATAGTATGTAAAGCATGAGTACGTAAAATCCAAACCGCAGTGAAATATGAGAACAGAGAGAAAATACCAACTCAAGTATCAAACCCGTGCTAAAACATATGCGAATAGCAAATCAAAATACGTGCATAACGTCGGAACGTGGCTACCACCCGACACCGGTGCCACAACACAACATACCCGTTTCAAATCTCCGTACAAACCCCAAACATATCATATCACACATATCATATCGCGACATATCGCGTCGCGAGAACAAATCATATCATTAGCCATATCACAAAAGATAACTCCATATACGGTAACCGCCTATAGCGAGGTCTCGAAAACTTAAACACAACATATTTTGTCATAAGGCGCACGATTACAAAGCCGGCCCGGGTACCGGCGAACGAAATCATAATCATTGGCACGAGCAGAGTAGTGCAGAAACCGTAATGCATATTAAAAGTGAAATCCAGGACTCGACACATAATTTCATATACATATTCATTAACATTAGCAAACTCAAAATAAGTATCGAGTCATTCGAAAGTTATATACAAAAGTCGCGGACTCTTAAGTTATAAATTTTTCGAAAAATATATCATAGGTCGTTCTCGAAAAAATTTAGTGTCATTCATAATGAAGAACACTCAAATATCATTATAAGGCATTTCGAACGGGCCTCAGAGTCATAGGCAATGTTTCCTTTTCATATCATACAGAAATAAGACGAATAAACCTCGGGTCAAGTTGAGGCGGCGGACATGAAATTACAAACATTAGGCTCCCTAAGGTCATTCATAAGGGTTTCGGAGCGAATCGAATACATCTGCAAAGGGTTTGCGCATTCCTCTACCCAAATATAAGGATTATAATTCAATTGCGCAATGAATAGTACTCAAATCAAACTTGGATTTCCAAGAGCCTCATTCCCGAGGTTCCAATCTTAACCTAGTATGACTAGGACATGCCAAAAGAAGGAAAGGTAGGCTTTACATACCTTACGCGCGTCTTACGCTCGCTAAACTCGATTCCCGTTTCACTAATCTACAAATGGTCAAGATTACCAAAGGTAAGTTATAGATTCTAAGTGTTCAACTTAAGGTCATGTTGGTCTACCGAAATTTCGGCAGCACTTCCCTATACATATGACATCCCCGAGAATCATCTCTCTCAAAATATCAACAACAACAACCCAACAACATCAACAATCATCATAAACTACATTATGGCATAAATAGTCTCCTTTCTACATAGTTCAATAATTTCCATCCAAACTTCACATTATCGAACTAATATCAATATTTTCCATATTCATTAACTAATTCAATATTCTTCAAAGGCATTCTATTAACGTTCCAAACAATATTTCACAAATTCAAGCATTCCCGCAAATTTCCATATTCTATCCAAAGCTTCCACAAATGCAACAACGCTTCCAAATCACATTGTTTTCCTTCCAAACTCATCAACAACAATCATAATTAACACTTAGAACGTTAATTCCATGCTTATATAAAAATCATCTAAATTCACATAATTTCTCATAATTACATACAAGCAATTCCAATGCCAATTCAAGTCATTAAACCTTTCTTTGCATTACTAAGATCACAACAACACAACTAACAAACTAATTGAACTCAAATTCATTTCTCTTCCATATCAACATGGCTCACGGCCAACATGCTTTTTCACACACACACCCGCCATGCACACACACACCACACTTTCATAATTCTCGTCTAATTCTAATCATTATAACATATAAACCTATTCCATAACTTAAAACATGAAATTCATACCTTTTTCTTCAAATTCCAACTTTCCACAAACGTCGCTCTTTTGCTAAACTAATTATACCACGTTGAAGAGCGTCTTGAGCTTGTTAAGAATTCAAGAAGAACAAGATTTTTGGATTGAAGTTGAAGGCTTGGAAAAAAAAATTTCTCTCTCTTTTTTTTGTGGTTCGGCCGAATGGCCTTTTGTTTTTGCTTTCAAGTTTTTTTTTTGTTTTGTGATTTTTCTTGAAACTTCTAAGGATGAACACATGTATATACTCTCTTAACTAGTTGTCACATGATCATCACATGATCACTTATAATATGGACTTGGGCCATTTTCATTATACAACCCCTAGTATTGGGCCTCAATTTTTCTCTTTTTTTTTTTGAGCCCAATTGATTGAAATCTCGTTTTGTAATTCCCGAAACTAATTTTTTTGAAATTCCAATCTTGCCCTTGGCCTTCCTCCATATTTCCACACCAATTTTTTTCATAAGCAACCTAGAAATAGTAACTAGAATCAAAATATTAACTCATGACATACAAGTCACAATCGTTTCAAAATTTCCGAATAGGCGAAAACACGGGATATAACATGGCGGACATAAATTACGAACTTTAGACTCTATGTAGTCATCTATGTAAGCTTCAAAACAATTCCATCACATTTGCGCAAATTATGGATATTCGAATAGTTTTCCAACAAAACATAGAAATCATGATTCAATTGTACTGAATGAATAGTAACTAAAATCAAACTCGGGTTTCGATGAGCAGGATAACCCCCGAGGCTCAAATTCAAACCTAGTATATCTAGGACATGCCAAAAGAAGAAAATGGATAGCTTTACATACCTTACGTGCGTCTTACGCTCGCTTAAACTCAAATCCCGTTTGCTTCAAAATCTACAAATGGTCATAGTTGCCAAATATAGTGAATTCAAGCTTTTAAGAATTTAAACTTAAACTTTTTGTCTACCGAAATTTCGGCAGCATTTCCCCTATAAATTCAACATCCCCAAGACTTAGCTTGGCCATAATATCAACAACAACAACCACAACAATATCAACAATATCAATAACCAACCGAAAACGCATTTCTAATACGAATAGTCTTTTTCCAACTTAATGCAACAACTTCTATTCTTAACTTCACATTCCCAACTAACTTCAATATTTCCATATTCATTTACTAATCAAAATCATTCTAACACAATCCGGAAGTATTCCATATCATTACACAAAGTATTTACAACACATACAAAAATTCCACCGAAATCATAATTCATTCAAAACCTCCATTCTTCGACATAAATGTTCATAACACATTTTCGTCTCCCAAATTCATCAACAACAATCATAATTCACATCTAGAATCTTACTTCCATACTTATATAAAAATCATATAAAAATCACATAATTTCCCATAATGACATACATGCCATTTCAATGCCAATTCGAATCGTTTAAGACTTATTTACGTCATATATGTCACAACGACACAACTAACAACTAAATGAATTTTATTTCATTCTCTTCCTACATCATACATACCACACGGCCACACACCCCTTCACACACACACACGGCCATGCACACACACACCACAATTCCATAATCTTCATTCAATTCTAATCATTATAACATATACCTCTTCCATAACATAAAAGAATAGAAATCTTACCTTTTTCTTCAAATTTCAACTTGCCGCAAACGTTGTTCTTCGCTAAACTAATTATACCATGTCGAAGAGGCATCTTGAACTTACTAAGAATTCAAGAAGAAAGAGATTTTTGAATCAAGATAGATGGACTTGGAATTTTTTTCCTTTTTTTTTTTCTTGTTCGGGCCGAATGGCTCTTGTTCTCTCTTTCTCTTTTTTTTTGTTTTTTTTTCTTGAATGTTTCTAATAATATATAATGATCCCTTATATTAATTAGTCACATGAATAATCACATGACTAAATTCATGGGCTTGGATATTTTTCATGGATCATGGCCGGCCAAGCCTCTCATAATTGGGCCTATTTTTTTTTTTTTTTTGAGCCCAATTGGTTATAAATCTTATTTGCAATTTCCGAAACTAGTTTTCAAAATTCCAATTTTTGCCCTTGGCCTTCCTCCGTATTTCCACATCAATATTTTTCATGAACAACACACATACATATTGACCAAAATAAAAATATTGCCTTATTCTTACAAGTCACAATTATTTCCAAATTTCCCGAATAAGCAAAAGTACGGGATATAACATCCTCCCCCCCTTTAGAACATTCGTCCTCGAATGTTAAATTAGCCTTATAGGGTCTCACGAGCATTTCGGGGGAGTTTCTTTTCCTATTATTGTTTCGCCATAAGACTTTAACTGAGGGTATGTTCCTAGTACACAATCTCCTCATCTGACAATTCCGAATGGCTATAGGTTGCTTCTCATAAGACAATTCCTCAGTCATCTAAATGCCATCTACTGGAAATATTCCAGGAGGATCACCAACACATTTTCTGAACGTGGATGTACGGAATACCGGATGTACTGCCTCCGGATCAGATGGTAAGTCTAGCTTATAGGCGATCTCGCCCACCTTCCAAATAACCTGATACGGTCTGATATACCGCGGACTGAGTTCACTCTGTTTACCGAACCTCATCACACATTTCATAAGTGACACCATTCAGAAATAGCCAGTCATCAATCTGGAATTCTAACGGTTGGCGTTGTTTATCGTATATGATTTCGTCGACTCGAGCGGTCAACAACCATCCCCGAGGGAGCTTTTATCTTACTAATTGCTTTGCCGAATCATACCTAGTTCGATCAACTTTATTTCACCCATATCGAACCAACCAACCGGAGATCTGCATTTTTCTATCATATAAGGTCTCGTATTCGTATGGTGTCATCTGAAGGTTGGGACGATAGCTATTATTATTATTATAGGCAAATTTAGTTAACGGTAAATGATCACCTTCACTATCCTTGAAGTCAATAACATAGACCCAGGGCATATCTTCTCAGTGTCTGAATAGTACGCTCGGCTTGTCCGTCGGACCGAGGATAACATACTGTGCTATAACGCACCTAAGTTCTCAGTCCTTCCCGGGGCGATCCCTAGAAGTTAGTCGTAAGCTGAGCACCTCTATCAGTAATAATAGACATAGGAATCCCGCGAAGTCTTATTATCTCTTTAATATACTATCTGGTATAATCTTCAGCCGAATAAGTAGTCCTATCCGGAAGGGAATGGGCTGATTTCATCAATCTTTGACAATAATCCAATTAAAATCGCACCTGCGCGGAGTGCGCGGTAACCCTATAATAAAATCCATGTTAATCGTTTCTCATTTCCAAACTAAAATTTCCGTTTCTTGTAACAATCCGCCGAGCTTTTGATGCTCGATTTTGGACTTACTGGCAGTTTGGATATTGGCCAACGAACTCTGCACCGTATTGGAATGGCATCCTTGAACTGACGCTGTTTTACTTTTTCCATAATCGAGGATTCAACACTTCTTGGACAGAAGCCCCTTAATATTTCCAGAATCGTCCAAACGAACTCTACGGCTAACTAACTGATGAATTTCACGAACCAATTCCTCCTTTCTGGATGCACACTGGTTAATTTGCCCATAGATTTGCGACTAAGTGCGTCTGCCACAACTTTAGCTTTTCTAGGGTGATACAGAATATCGACGTCATAATCTTTCAATAATTCCAACTATCTTCCTTATCGCAAATTCAACGTCCTTTTTTGCTTAAAATATACTGGAGACTCTGATGGTCTGTACAATTATCAGCGTGGACTCCATATAAATAATGCCGCCATATTTTCAAGAACATAAACCACCGTGACTAATTCCAGATCACGAGTGGAATAATTTCTCTCGTACGGATTCTTTGCAAATATAATCAAACATCACTTCATGCCGATAATCCACATAATTTCATGGCGTATCTCCTCGGGTTTCATGTGATTAGTGGTCCATGGACTATTTTGTAGTATCTAACAAACCCCTTTCTTTTCTTCAAAGATTTCCAAACTATCAAGCACTGGTATTCCTATTACGATAATCGTTATTACCCGAAATATTCTTTAAGTCTGGTAATCCTCTCCATTACTTTTTTGGGACCTAGCTCGCAGCCATTTTCTTGCCTTTATTACTATTCTTTAAAACATATTACTGCATACTTAGGTACATATCAGTTACCCGATAAGGGAGATTCAAATCATAACATAAACATATCACAATTCGTATTGGCGAGAAGCATTTCCTTAAGGCGTCTTTCATTCTTTCCCTTTTATTCTCTTGGTACGTAAATACATTTAAGCTCGGGCCTCCAGTCAATAGATTTCCCCTCTTAACACCTAAGGATATTGTAATGCCGTTTTAAGTCTAACATAATACGTTCTCCCCCCCTTTAAGGGGCTGTACTTATATCATATCCACGTCTTTTCCTTACAATCTATAACTTGATTAGCCTCGTACGAGACTTTAATAAATTCACGAGGCGATGAAAACTCTCGATCACCTATTACAAAATCTTATCTGATAGTTGGTCCTCAAATAACGTAATTAATGTAGAAATTTATCTGTTAGTAATCATATTCTTCCTTGTTGACAAATTCGGCTGAATTATCCCCTCTTTCAAACCCGTTCCTTAACTATCGTTCCGCTTTCTCGATATTTGCATTTCTTGATATTCACATAATTCATCGTTCCATACCATGGGTTTTCCTTTGCCCTGCATTATTACATTCCAGTTCCTTTTGCAAATAATTTCGTACTTTGCCCGTCGGCTCTTTGAGGCTCCGCTTAATTACGTTTCTTACTTTCAACTTTTCTAACGTTCTGATCTCCTTCTGTTCTATTCAATTACTCTCTTTTCTTTCCAAATATCGCTGTATTAGAATTTCCCAATGTCAACCTGTAACAAGATCAATATCAGTTTATCTCGTAGCATCTATCCCATACCTTTCAATTTGTCTCATAACTTCTGTCCACTTGATATCTTCCATATATTACAACACTAGCTATTAGGGTTCACCCATCGACCGACATAGTCAAAAAAAAAAAAATGGGAAGTCCTACCCATACATATACATATATGTTTCTGTCATTTCTTTTACAAGACATTGCCAATCACTTGTTCCAACTTACTCTAATTTCAGAGCTGCGTTGCTCCTCTTCCTTTTTCACCAATCTAATCCGTCGCAACTCACGCGACCTCTATAAAGTTGCTAACCATTCCACATACTCCAATTTCCTTTAGATTACCCCAAATTTCCTATTTGTCTCTCATATCTATATTTGTGAAAATTTTAGTAAATTTCCCAGGGGGTCACCCATCCCAGAATTGCTCTAGCCCTAGCACGCTTAACCTTAAAACTTTAATGCATTTAGGTGCGTTACAGCCGGTATAATCACACCAACTGCCCCGCACGACCTTTGTCACGAAATTTTAGACAAGTCGGGTCTTATCAATTTTCAAAACGTCCTCGTAGCGGGTCCCACCCCGATCTAGAGAGGAGTCCTTCACTTTTCTGACCATATAATTACTGTGTCGCCCCTTATCTAAATCCTCAATACTTACCTTCGTCTATATGTCAAATTCTATACAGCCCACAAGTTTAAATTTTTATTCTGCAAATTCCGACTCCATTCAATCGTCGGGAACTGGTAAAATATTTCTGTAAGACTCTCTCCAACCACTAGCAGAAGGAAACTAAAGTCCGACAAATATCGCAGAACTTCTTAGTACTTAATTAACATGACTACCTCCATGTATGTATATAAGAGTGGTAAACGAACCATTAAATTCCCAACTACTTATCATACGCTTCGTACTTTTCCAATAAGATGAACTTAATCACTGGACATTTTTGCCCCTCAACATAGGCTTTTCTAAGGCAAAGTGTGATCGGGACATATTTGGTCCGTTTAAATAAATCACGAATTTGCTGGTCATATATACTTTCTCGAAATAGAATTTCCAAAATGAGGGTGGTGCTTCTTACGAATGACATGGGGGTGCCTTTCAAACTTTAACTCAACATAATAGATTTACTCTATCGGTATCGACTTTCAAGACATGCTAAGAACTTATATCTCATTTTCCTTTTTATAATTTTAAAAAAAATTTGGGCAGAGGTTCCTCTGTATTTCTTACTATCCCAAAACCTGCACGCAGGAAATACCAACAATGCCTCACCGGGCCAACATATATACGTACGTATCATATCGTAACATAGCCACACGGGGCTAACAATTTCAAGTAAATTATGAAGATGTCAAAACTTACCTTATATACATAACTCAAATAGCACCGGTGGCATTTTCCTATTTATTTTCCTTTTCGATCTTCAACTTTACATTTCAATCATACTTCAAATAACTTCCCCAATACACATCCTCCGTACCATTACTTACCTGTATACTGTGTAGCTTCCAATATCATCAATCATCGTCTTCTCGATACCGTTCTTCGGCTGAAATCAAAGATTAGTAAAAAGGAATTCGTTTCCTACGGCTGGCTCTATCGCACGATCTAAGATCCAAAGAAAGGTAACACCCTAAATGTCCTGTAGCCTCCTGTTTATAGATGTGGTGCACAACACACCGATAAACAAGACTCTACAAGACACGGCCTGTAGACATTCCGAGGACAAACTGCTCTGATACCACTTTTGTCACGACCCAACCCCGTAGGCCGCGACTGGTGCCCTATTTGGACACCACAAACAGACATACATATCAAATCGTCATATTCTAGCTTAACTCAGATTTCATATTCATCATTTTAAACAGAAGTGCAAACAACATTGTCTTAAGCGGTCGCACGTACCAAAAATATCATATCAAAGTCAAAAGAGGCGGCGGAATGCACATCGCCGGATATAAGTACATATACAAACATACAGGCCGTTTAGGCCGCACCCAAATCTGATAGGTTGGCGGAATATACATCGCCAGATACATACACGTATACAGACAAATGGGCCGCTTAGGCCATAGTAGCGAACGGGACCGCAGTAAGACACAGATCGTAACCAAACGAACACACACATGACCCATGACCCACATATATGACTACAGGCCTCTACAAATCGAAACAGAACATATGACGGGACAGGGCCCCGCCGTACCCCAAATAATCGAATATGCAAAAGCGTATACATCACAAAAGATATGTACCAATAGCTGGGCTCCGGATCGAAGGGAGCACTCTGTAATAGCAGAATGTGCGGCCTACACTGGCAGATCTCGAACCTCTGTACCTGCGGGCATGAAACGCAGCCCCCGAAGAAAGGGGGTCAGTACGAAGGATGTACTGAGTATGTAAAGCATAAAGTACAGAAATCCAAACCATATCTGAAGCGAAAGGTACAGAGCGAAAATACCGGATCAACATATATACCAAACCTGTACTGAAGACATATGTACATAATGCAAACAGAGATATCATGCATAAGGCTCAGGAACGTGGTCACCACTCCGACGCTGGTGCCACACACAGCATACTCCAGAAGGTTTCAAATCTCCATACACCCCGAACACACATATCGTATCATCAAACATATCATCAAACATATCATCAAACGTATCATAGGCCATATCACAGCATAACTCCATAAGCGGAACCCGGCCCTATGGCGAGGTCTCGGGAACCGTAGCACAAAATACTGCCGAATTTATCATAGTGCGCACGATCACAAACCGGCCCGGAACCGGCGAATGATGTCATAGTATAGGCACGAGCAGAGTAGTGCGGAAACCACATGCATATACACAATTTAATTCCAAGACTCGACAAATAAATACATATACATATTCATATTAAGATCAGAAGGCTCAAAGTAAGTATTGGGTCTGTCGGAATTAATATGCAAAAGATGTGAGCCTTTAGATTTACAAAACTTTCGAAAAATACTTCATAAACTATTTTCTGAAAATTTAGTGTCGTTCACATTTAGAAGCTTTCAAATAACTTATGGAACACACCAAACGGAGTCTCAAATTCATAGGCAAAGGTCCTCCCTTTATATCATACGAAAGTAGATTAAGTAAGACCAACGAAAGAAATCTCGGGGCTAGTGGGCCCACCTCGGGTCAAGTCGAGGTGGCGGACATAAATTACGAACTTTAGACTCTATGGAGTCATCTATGTAAGCTTCAAAACAATTCCATCACATTTGCGCAAATTATGGATATTCGAATAGTTTTCCAACAAAACATAGAAATCATGATTCAATTGTACTGAATGAATAGTAACTAAAATCAAACTCGGGTTTCGATGAGCATGTTAACCCCCGAGGCTCAAATTCAAACCTAGTATATCTAGGACATGCCAAAAGAAGAAAATGGATAGCTTTACATACCTTACGTGCGTCTTACGCTCGCTTAAACTCAAATCCCGTTTGCTTCAAAATCTACAAATGGTCATAGTTGCCAAATATAATTCAAGCTTTTAAGAATTCAAACTTAAACTTATATTTGTCTACCGAAATTTCGGCAAAGCATTTTCCCTATAAATTCAACATCCCCAAGACTTATCTTGGCCATAATATCAACAACAACAACCACAACAATATCAACAATATCAATAACCAACCGAAAACGCATTTCTAATACGAATAGTCTTTTTCCAACTTAATGCAACAACTTCTATTCTTAACTTCACATTCCCAACTAACTTCAATATTTCCATATTCATTTACTAATCAAAATCATTCTAACACAATCCGGAAGTATTCCATATCATTACACAAAGTATTTACAACACATACAAAAATTCCACCGAAATCATAATTCATTCAAAACCTCCATTCTTCGACATAAATGTTCATAACACATTTTCGTCTCCCAAATTCATCAACAACAATCATAATTCACATCTAGAATCTTACTTCCATACTTATATAAAAATCATATAAAAATCACATAATTTCCCATAATGACATACATGCCATTTCAATGCCAATTCGAATCGTTTAAGACTTATTTACGTCATATATGTCACAACGACACAACTAACAACTAAATGAATTTCATTTCATTCTCTTCCTACATCATACATACCACACGGCCACACACCCCTTCACACACACACACACGGCCATGCACACACACACCACAATTCCATAATCTTCATTCAATTCTAATCATTATAACATATACCTCTTCCATAACATAAAAGAATAGAAATTCTTACCTTTTTCTTCAATTTTCCACTTGCCACAAACGTTGTTCTCTTGCTAAACTAATTATACCACGTCGAAGGGCATCTTGAACTTACTAAGAATTCAAGAAGAACAGAGATTTTAAGATCAAAGATAGAAGGCTAGAAATTTTTTTCCTTTTTTTTTTTTTTGTTCGGCCGAATGGCCATGAACCTCTCTCTTTTTTTTTTCTCTTTTTGTTTTGTTTTTGTCTTGAATGTTCTAAGATAATACATATATAATGATCACTCTTATTAATCACATGGAATAATTTCCATGGACTTGGATATTTTTCATGCCTCATGGCCGGCCACCCCTCATAATTGGGCCTCTATTTTTCTTATATTTTTTTGAGCCCAATTGGTTATGAATCATATTCCGTAATTTCCGAAACTAGTTTTCAAAATTCCAATTTTTGCCCTTGGCCTTCCTCCGTATTTTCACATAAATATTTTTCATGAACAACACACATACATATTGACCAAAATAAAAATATTGCCTTATTCTTACAAGTCACAATTATTTCCAAATTT
>NW_026716926.1:0-18549 GCF_029784015.1 Lycium ferocissimum | reverse complement strand
CAATTATCCCTTGCTTGGCTTGAATTCATTTGGCCAAATATTGCAAGAGGGGTCCTGTTATATCCCGTATTTGATGCGTTCGGATAAGTCGGGATAATGGCGAAAAGTTAAGGGTTAGACCATTTTTCAAGATCATTTTTATGCAACGTCGCTGGCGAATATTAATTATGAACACCATTAGTATGGAAATATTGAGAAAGGCCAAGGGTAAAGAAGAGAAATTTGCAAAATGGCCAATGAAAATAATGTGGAAGGTTAGGGGCAAGATTGTATTAATGAGAAAAGTCGAGGGGCGAAATGGGAATTTCACCCAAGTTTCATGAAAATTCCATAAAAGGCCATATTGGCCATGTGAAGAAAATGGGTGGACAAAAGATGAAAAAAATAGTAAGTCATCTTTTAAAGGAAAATCATAAAAATAAAAGATGGAAAACTCTAGAAAAATAAATGAAAGGAAAAGAAAGAAAAATCTAGAGAAAGGGGCATGTGCCCCTCACATGCATGCAAATGAATATATATATATATATAAGAGGGAGGAGTAGTCATATTTCATTAAGAAAGAAAGAAAGGAAGAAAGGAGAGAAAGAGAAAAAAAAAAAAAAAAAGAAGAAAGAGAAAGGCCATTCGGCCATGAAGGGAAAGGAAAGAAAAAAATTTGAGCCATCCAATTTTGATCCAAAAATTTGTCTCTTCATGTATTCCTATCAATTAGGGGGTCCTCTTTAACATGGTATAATTGTTGGAAGGAAAGAATCACTCCTTGTTGCAAAAATCGTCACTTTAGCCAAGTTGGGAAGTTGTGAAGGAAGGTATGATTTCATTCTCTTTATGGGTTGTGAAGATTTTGTTTATGTTGTGGAATGTAGAAATGCATAAAACCCATGGAAACATGGAAGTTGCATGGATGTATATATGTGTGTGTGTAGCCGTGAGCATGCATTGTGGGTAGGCAAGCATGAGTTGGTTTTTATGTTGTATTTAGTGTTGTTGTGAACTCTATATTGGAAATGAGGGTTTGATGAATTTGGTTGAAGTTGTGGGTATTGGAAATGTAGCCGAATGTGTGTGTGTGTGTGTGGTATGAAATATGAACCAAGTTTTATGTAACAATTTAATTGTTGTCGATATGTATTCTAAGACGCAAATGAGAGTATGATGATTCTAGTAAAGTAGTAAATGTCGGAAAGTTGTCGTAGGAGTTAAAGTGACTTGAATGTAGTGTTCTTGTATTGACGAAAAATAATGTTGTTAGTATGTGGGTTGTTGATGCAAGCCATGAATTTGGAGGATAAAAATGTGTTGGTGATATTCTTGTTGGAGAATTGGAAAATTCGGATGGTACAGAATCATTATGGATATTGTAAGTGTTGTTTGAATAATTGTTGAAATTGTTGTTAAATGTACGGATTGTTGGTATTGCTGATAATTTGGCCGGGTTAAATTCCCGGATTGCTGTTGATGTTGATTTGGGCCGAGCCATATTCTCGGGATGGAGCATTACGGGAGGTCTTGTCAAATTTCGCGACGAGAACAAATTCAAGATTGGAACTTTAAAGCTTCATGAATAGTAACTGGCAAAGATGACCAAATTGAAGGATTTGTGAACTTCGGACGGGGGTTTGGAGTAGCGTAAGCGGCGAAAAAGGTATGTAAGGCTTCCCTTTTCCTTCTTTGGCATGTCTTAGATGTACTAGGCTTGATTACGAGCCTCGGGGGTCACTCTAAATCTAGAAATCCGAGACTGAATTTAGTTACTATTCATTCAAAGGGAATTGAACCCAATAGGTATGCTTTGTTGTAAGCTATGTGTTAATGTCCGTAATCTTTGAAAATAAAAGTGAAAAGCCTTGAAATCTTTGAGGACAACCTAATGAGACATGATGACTACATTTTAGGTCCGTTACCCGACTTGAGCCGAGGTGGGCCCACAAACCCTAAGACCTAATCATATTGTGCTAATTGCCTTATTTTCAAACGATAACTAAGGAAAACCTTTGGCTAATATTCCGAGTTTGTTATAAATACCTGGTAACTTAGATTTAAGCGGTTTGGCTCGACTACTCTGATATAAGCACTCTGACATGAACGATCTGATTGGAATATTACGGTATAAGCATTCTGATGTAAGTGTTCTGATATAAGTTTTCTGACATAAATATTTGAAAATAAACACTCTGGTATATACATGTATGTTCTGGCATAGAAATTCTGACCTATTTATTTTGGTACAAGCATTCTGATATGATAACTCCGATATGAGTATTCCGGTAGATGAGCGTCGATATAAGTATTTTGCTATATGTATTTGGGTACGAGCCGTCTGACCCAAGTATGCTAATATGAGTATGCTCTATAAGCCTTAATGTTCTCCAAACACGACCCCGGATCGCTTGAAAAGTCCGAAGAGGTTTCTGTATGTTAAATGCTTACAACTCTCCGACGCTAACTCGGAAGAACCCGAGACTTGTTCTGAATCTTCAGATGTTAATAAGCGTATGTATTCATCGAGTCTGATTTCATATGTATATGTTTCTGCACTACTCTGCTCGTGCGCGACTCAATGTATCTTTCACTGAGTCCCGGGCCGGCATGTTATGATCTCGTGTGTACGTTACGATACGATTCGATTCCCACCGAGTCCCGGCCGGGACATGTTCTCGTGCGCACTTCTCTCGCATTATTCACCGAGTCCCCGTACTTGCGGGCCGGGACACGTTGTGATTATGTGATGTGATTATGGCACATGATTATTATTACCGGGGAGGTGGCGACATATGTATACATGATTCATATGCATGATTATTACCGAGTCCCTTAATAAAGGGCCGGGACACGTTATTTGTATACATGACATCTGATTCTCGCTATACGTGATTCTCGCGCTCCACCGAGTCCCTCATCCTGGCCGGACACGTCATACACATATGAGATTTATGACATACGTATTCGTTCGTCCGATATGCATGATCTTATCTACCGATATATGTCCGGCACGATTGAATAACATTCTGCACGTCCGTACTACGTCCGACGGCGGGACACGTTATTTGCATACATGACATGCCGGCTATTTATTGTTCTATATATTTTTTTGGCATATGAAACAAAAGTGAGTTGTGTCTATAAGCGTCCGCTAGTCCGAGTAACGATTTCCGTCCGTTTCGCTATAGTTCTCGTTGTTACACCTCGCATTTGAGCGTATTCCGGGAATAAGTCGGAATGGTAGGAATTGAGTCCAAAGTGGATTCTACATGTTTGGAGAGGACTAAGTGAAAAATTGGAATTTTGGAATTTTTATGAATTACCAAAACGGGGCTACAAAATTGGCAAGACAAAATTTGAAAAAAATCTCGAGGCCCAACCCATGAAGTGGCCGATGGCAACAAGGAAAGGGACAAAATTTATGGTCACATTTGATAATTTTCTAGTAAAATTCAAGACATGAGAAGAAGGAGAAACAAGAAAAACTCAAGAATCAACAAGGGGTGTTCGTCCGAATTCATAAATTTTGATTCATCTTCTATATTTCTACCAATTCAAGGTCCCTTAACAACTGGTGTGATTGGTTTGAAGAAAGAAGCTTGTTTCTTCAAATGGACAACTTGTTCAAGTAAAGAAGATTGAAGAAAAAGGTAAGAATTCATTACCTCTAATTATGTTTTGATATATACCAGTTTGGCACATGATCTTGTAGTGTGATGATGTTGAATTTTGTGTTGTATTTAGTTGTGTTATTGTGGAGTTTGTATTAGAAATGAAAGTTGAATAAAATGGATTCTCCGTATGGCTATGGAATAGTAATGGATTTATTTTGTTTAATATGTTGATTGTGTTGTGGTGATTATTATGATGTAAATGAAGAATTATGGGTTGAGTGGGTATGGAAACGGAATGTAGGAACTTATGTCGTACTTGTATGATTTTATGACATTATGGAAATTGAGATATTAGAGTGTGAATTATGATGATTGTTGATGAACTTGGAAGATGGAAATATGTTATGAATATGTATGTTAAAGATTAGAAGATTTGGATGATTTATGGCTTGAGTGGAAAGTTTGTACAATTTGTATATCTTATGTATATATTGTAGAAATGATATGAAATGCTTTCGAATGACTTGGTATTTGATTAGTAATGAACGTGAGTGTGATGGTGTTGGTTTGAAATTGTGAAGTCGGAATGGAAGTTATTGTACTATGCCGGAAAGTGGGCTAGTTGTGTTATATATGTTTTGTTATGATTGTTGATGTTGTTGTTGGGTTGTTGTCTCTGTTGTTTTAAGCCGAGTTGAATCTCGGGGTGTCGTGTTTATGGGGGAAGTGCCGCCGAAATGTGTAAAAGCTAAAGATTGAAATGTCAAGTCTCATGAATAGTTGGTCAATGTGACCATTTGCGTATTTTTGGCGAAATGATCGGAGTTTCGAAGAGCAAGCGCAAAGGTATGTAAAGTTTGGCTATTTCTTCTTCTTGGCACGTCTTAGTATTAGGCTCGATTTTTGTCCTATATAATCTGCGTTTGAATTTTCCCTTTTTCCTTCAGTAAGATTTAGATCATGAATAGCTAGAATGGTCTTAGATGCATAAAACTTGTCCAAATTCAATCCGACTACTCTAAAACATTTATTAATGATATTACGAGGTTCGATATGCATGTTTTATGTTCGCCACCT
Organism: Lycium ferocissimum; assembly: GCF_029784015.1. NCBI lineage: Eukaryota > Viridiplantae > Streptophyta > Magnoliopsida > Solanales > Solanaceae > Lycium > Lycium ferocissimum. The sequence goes on along the minus strand of NW_026716926.1, from coordinate 13,876 downwards.
CGTTTGACCGAGGTGAGCCCACTATTTCCGACTTTATTCTTTTGTAAATACGATTCGTTTTCGAGCGGCTTTCAAGAAGTGTTTTGGTTACTAAACAAAAATCGTTTTAAACATTCTATCAAGCCCTATGAAATGTTTTGACATGTACTTCGACTCTGAAAGTTCTGTTGAGATAATCCGCCGTGATGTCCGAAAGGTACGTATTATGATTCAGTCCGATTTCATTGATTTGATTCGTTATTCGATATTCGTTATTCGATATGCTTCATCGAGTCTCTGGATATTTTATTGCATTAGTTTCTCACTACTCCACTCGTGGATGCCTCAATGTTTCCCACACCGAGCCCGGCCAGGATATGTTCTCAAGCGTATGTCTCCGCATTGTTCGCCGCGCCCCGGTGTGAGGGGGGTGTATATACGTACATGGGTTGTGTGTATGATGTGCCATGTACGCTTATTCTGATATCTGATTATGTGATCTGATGTGGCCACTTGGTATGTTATGATTTGTTTCGGAGATATTCCCTACTCTGAAGTATGCCGTGTTTTGGCGCGACGAGGGGGAGCGCCTCTCGTCTCGTTCACCGAGTCCCATAGCGGGGCCGGTTTTGCATATGTTTTCTCGCATGCATTACTTATGATTTTCTGGTATGCACTTTTGATTCCCTATGTATCTTATGCTTCCTCCGCACATTCGGATTTTATTTATTACGTTCTCTCGCGATATTCCATTTTTCGTACCGACCCCCTTTCTTCGGGGTCGCGTTTTCGTGCCGCGGGGCGTACGACCGATTTGTGGATCCGTTGCTTAGGTTATCTACTTCAACAAGGTAGTGCTCCTTTGTCCGAGCCTCGTATTTTGGTATAATATTTTTCTCGTCGCATATGTACATATTTGTTCGGGGTGCCCGCGCGGGCCCCGTCCCGTCATATGATTATGTTTTGTTCCGTAGAGGTCCGTAGACATGTGGTGTGTGGGTTCGTATATGTTTCGTGAGATTTGCGTACGCTTAGAGCTTGTCTATGTTTTTAGACGGCCTATGGTTAAATTATGATTTCGTTTATCTTTAATATTTTGCTAATTCAGATAAGGTTATGAGTGCCCAACCAGGGGCACGTGTCGCGGCCTACGGAGTTGGGTCGACACATCCGTTGGGTCGTGACATCTGTTTTTCTATATTGCATGCCTTACGTACTCGCACATTTTCCGACCGACCCCCGTCTTCGGGTTGCGTTTCATGCCGCGCAGTACTCCGGGGATGAGCCGATGTGATTATAGAAGACGTTCCAGCAGAGGTGGCAAGCTCCATTTTCCCCGGAGTACTGCCGAGTCAGAGTCTGTCTGATTTGATTTTCTGGATCGGTGGTAGAGACTTTGCAGACAGCGTTGTGAGTATGGTATGTCGGTCTGTCAGCGGCTCCATCAGCCGACATGTCGAATTGTGTTATGTAATAAAATTTGTATAATTATAGATTTTGCCAAATTTGAAAACTACATTGTGTATTTGATGATTGTTCAGTTTAGAGATTTGAAAAGAAATTTATGTGTATAATAGGAGTCTGTGGGTTCGCTCGGCTCCGGATATGGGGTCGGGTGCCCATCACGTCCCATCGGAATTGGGGCGTGACAGGTCCACGGTCAAGTGGCCCCTTTTCTTGAAAATTCTAGCAAATTTCTCTTAATTCATGAAAAACATTTCCCTTAGTTCCAAATTTACCCCTAGCCTTTCTCCGTATTTGCATGAGTCGTTTTGCGAATTTACCTTTTTACCCCTGGCCTTTCTTAATATTCCCACTTTACAATTTTCCATACGCAACTTGTGTCACTTGCCTTGACTTACCCGAGGGTACAAAACACGGTATGTAACATCCTCCCCCCCTTTTGAACATTCGTCCTCGAATGTTGAACTGGCCTTATCGGGTCTTACCACACTTCGGGGAGGTTTCCCTTATGGTCGTCGTACACAATCACTTAACACGTCCGTTCAGATACTTTGGTTGACTTATACTTTCTTGTTATACCATACTTCATAGGACGCCGTCTCGGTTGTCCTCTGTATTTGCGTCGTACTGCACCCGTCGTCAACTTGTTCTACGCCTTCTTTTGTAGTTGCTCGATGTGCCAACATATCCCAAATTCTTGTTACCCTCTCATTCGCAACATTTCCAACTGCTATTTACACTTACCCTGATTCTAGAGCTGTGCTATACCTGTTTCCTTTTCACCAGCCCAGTCCAACTCAGTCTACGCAACCTCTATCCCGTCTCCAAATATCCCGTATACTCTAATATCATCTAGGTTACCCTAACTTCACATCTGTCCTCTATTTCTATACTTATGAAATTTTTGGGGTACTTCCAGGGGGTCACCCATCATGGAATTGCTCCCATTCTAGCACGCTTAACCCTGAAACGTTAACGTATTCCGGTATCTTAACGCTAACATATTTGCATCCACTCCCCCGCACGGGCTTTGTCACGTAATCCGGCGTATTAGGGTACTAGTCACTTTCGACACGCCTTCGGAACATACTTTTCTCTTAATTACTATTTTAGCCCCCGGCCCTTAATACTCACTTCTTATCTATGCGTATAACTACCTTTCGTCCAGATTTCTAGATTTTCATCCGCAATATAAAGAATGACACACGACGGTATAGAGTTTAGATCGATCACATATGCACTTTATAAAGAATGCCGATAGGTACCCGTAGTCGCGTCCCGGGAGGGCTCGGGATCCCCGCTGTCTCGTCGGGCAAATATGCGGTTCGAGGATCGGCCGTACTAGGTGCTCCTCCTCTCGCCGACCACGACCGGTCGGGGCCTGGGACATCCGTCCGGAGGGCGCACGGTCGACGACGAACCGATGGCGGATCCGGCGGGCCGAGTCCGGTCTCTCCCGATCTCCGTGGACAAATACGCATCAAGTGGTTAGTCTGACCACAGACAAAACAAGCACCCGTATCAAGGTAGCACTGCCCGTAGTGTGGCTTGCCACACCGAGTACATCGCAGTGGGGGTGGCCCTGTCCTATTTGAATCGCCTCTATGCGGGACCCCGAAACTCGGCACTCGATCCGGCTCGAATACCCGGAATGTTGTGGTGCCCGTCCCCCTCTATATTCACTTTCGCCCCAAAAGATCCGGCCCTTTTTCGGAGCCCCTATCCAACTCACGCCGCCCTCCGTTGCCGGTCGCTCCTCCGTGTTTTCGGGCGTGGGCCCGAATGCGAGCGATAGTCATCCCGTCCCGGGAGCCGAAGCCGCGCGCTCTTTAGCTAAACGTGGCCCTAGCCCTCTTACGTAACGGTGCACACGATCCCCCATATCCGCTACCATGGCTGGGGCGTACCTGGCTAACGAGTCAAAACGGAGACTGTATTCCCGAGCACTCATATTTCCCTGTCTGAGATTCAAGAACATGTCGGCTCGAGCCCGTCGAACCTCTGGGGGTAGGTAATGTCGCAGAAATGCCCGTGAACTCTCGCCAGACCGGGGGAGGCGCATTTGCTCCCCTCGAGGAGATCCAATTATTATACCAGTGGACTGCTATATCCCGCAACCTATACGAGGCCAACTCTACTGACTCGGTCTCCGAAGCATGTATTATCTTCAGCGTCCTCAGCATTTCATCTAAAAAACTTTGCGGGTCCTCCTCTGGTTTCGAGCCATAGAACTCTGGAGGATTTAAGGCGATAAAATCACGGGCTCTGGCGCTCGCCGTCCTGTCCCCTTGGCCCGTATCCTGCCGCTGAGCTTGTGCGGCGACTAACTGGGTCAGCAACTGGATAGCTTCCGTTACCTGCTGGCCCGCGGCTGCTGGCACTGATGCTGGAGCTCTATCCTGCTCCGCTGACATAGGGGAAGCAGGAGAAGCCTCGTTGTGAGACTCGCCTTCTTCTACTTCCGCTGGTGGCTCCCGTTCAACTCTTTTCCCAGCCACCCTCTTGCCCTTCCGGCCGCCGTAGCTCTTCCTCGTCACCGCATTACCGAAACCATAACGCAGACTAAGAAAGAATATAGAAATCCGATAACATAGCTCTATCGCACGATCCGGAATGCAAAGAAGGTCATATTTCCTAAATGCCCCGCAGCCTCCGATTTATAAGTGTGGCGCGCTACACACCCATAAACAGACTCTACCGGACACGGCTCGTAGACAAACCCTAGGACCGCCCTTTCGATACCACTTCTGTCACGACCCAACTAGGGGCCGCGATGAGTACCCGATACTTGTACCGGGCACCCCTTTGTCATACGTCTTGTTCCTATTACTAAGTGGGCCGTATGAACACTAGCATTTTTTTTTTCTTAACAACATCGATAATAGCATACATGTAAACGAGTAGTGATCAACTGTACTGACATATTACACGGCGACAAGGACAACTAGGCTATGAAACATCTGACTGTACATATCTGTCTACGAGCCTCTAAATAAGATACATGTAATTGCAAGTAACTGACTTTTGTGTCCAAATATATATACACAAAAGTAGTACCCAAAACGTAAGCTCCGAACAACCGGAGCGCCTCTCGATGACCGCCGGAAGAGCTCCTAGAGTCAAACCCGTCAACCCGTTCTACCGCGTGGCATGAGACGCAACCCCCGAAGAAGAAGGGGGTCGCATTTACGAGCAAGGTACCGAGTATGTAAGCCATGAAAATAATACAATGAAGCATGTAACATGTGAGCAATAACAACATGTGGGACCAAAGATCATATAACGAGATAAAAGGATAATCTGTACCTGTAAGTGCCTTTCAGGCGGATGTCATGCTTGCTTAGTATATATTTTTTTCAAAACATTTCTTGTCATATACATGTGAGAATAGAACAAGTCATAGCGCCGAAGTACGTCGGCTCACCCACATGTGTCCCGCGTCCGGGCATCCCGCGTCCGGGATGGAATTACGCCAGCTGACCAGGTGGCAATGCGTCTATAGAGCAACATGTGTCCCTTCCCCAAATCTCCCCATTTTTATATACATATCATATACATGTCATGTACATATCATATAAGCAGCATGCATAAGAACCCAAGGAAAGTCATGTGTCTATCGGGGTGACGTAAGGTCGGTAGCCCCCGACTACCTTATGGAATAACCACAGTCGCTTCGTCCCACCTTGAAGGAACAATCATTATAAGGCGAGACCATCAATGAACAAAGAACACCACGAGAAAACATAAAATAAAATTATAAAGCTTCTATGAAAGATGTAATGGAAACCGATAAGCACGTACATCGAGACTCGAGTAACAAACATAAAAACATGGTCATTATGTCCCATTGGGTCATCCACGGAGATTTCAAGGCATTTCGATTTCATTTACAAAGGTTTCGGACGTTTGAACATTACTTTACCTTAAGGCACAAGTTATGGATTCAATTCTATTGAATGAAAAAGGAACAAATTTAGGTGTCGTTTCCGAGGAGTAGGACTTTTCCCGAGGGTCGGATTTCAGCCTATAATAACTAGGACATGCCAAAGGAAGGAGAGGTGGCCTTTACATACCTTTTCCGCTTTGCACACGTCTCCAAACTCAAGCTTCAAATTCGCCAAAATCTACAATTTGGTCACAATTACCAAATGTTAATCTTAACCAATATTTGTCTATAAACAAAATTTGGGCAGCACCTCCCCTATACATATAACATCCCCGAGAATTCGACTCGGCCATATTATCACTCAACAAATTCGAGAATGAAACTCGGCCAAATCGTCAACCAACAATACAAACAAGCCACTTATATTTAATTCAACTCAATCCAATTCCTTTCAATGCAATTCAATACAATTCCATACAATTCAATATAACTTAATACAATTTAATTCACATGATATTCCAACAATACCATCAATATACTACTTACCCACATCTTCCAATTTATGAAACAACAACAACATTTCTCCTTCTTTCAAATTCCATCACAACAACCCAACTTTTATTCCTCCAAACCATTAAATCTTTATTCTAACATCATAGAACTTACCATAACAACAATTTCCATTCTAAATAAAATCAATTCACTACACCCTTCCATAATCTATCTCATTCGGCCAACACCCATATGCATGTTTTTCATGGCTTTCCATATTTTTCATACATTACAACAACCAACACACAACACAACACAACATAACACACACACACACACACACACACACTCACACCACACACACACTTCCATAACACATGAATTTCATCCATTTTCATGCACACAACATACTTAAACATCCATAACACATAAGAAAAGGATTAAACCTTACCTTTTTCCTCACTTCTACACTTGACTCAATTTAACAACTTGTATGGATATGTGTTTTTCTTGCTCCACAAGTCACCTCACCTTACTAAGAACTCTTCAAGGGATTGTTTGGCTATGAAGAACAAGTTGAGAATTCTCTCTTTTTTTTTTTTTTTTTTTTTTTCCTTCGGTTTGCTCAAGGCCGAATGGCCATCCCCCTTTTTTTCTCTCTTTCTCACTTTCTTGTCTCTTGAAATGTCTAGAGAAAAATAAGATGAACAAGTCATCTTCCCACCTATATATACTTAGTCCCTTCCAATTACAATTAAACATATTATCCCTTGCTTGGCTTGAATTCATTTGGCCAAATATTGCAAGTGGGGTCCACGGTCAAGTGGCCCCTTTTCTTGAAAATTCTAGCAAATTTCTCTTAATTCATGAAAAACATTTCCCTTAGTTCCAAATTTGCCCCTAGCCTTTCTCCGTATTTCCATGAGTCGTTTTGCGAATTTACCTTTTTACCCCTGGCCTTTCTTAATATTCCCACTTTACAATTTTCCATACGCAACTTGTGTCACTTGCCTTGACTTACCCGAGGGTACAAAACACGGAATGTAACATTATATCCCGTATTTTATGCATTGGAACAATCCGGATTAATTATGACAAGTTAAGGACAAAACTATTCCGGGATACAAAGTCGGGACTTTTGACCTTCGATTTTATTTTGAGACATAAGTTGTTCATGAATTTGATGGTATGGAACAATTAGGAAAATTTGGGACCAAAAGTGATAAAATTGGAAATTAGAAATCATCCATTTTTCCATGTGTGGCCGTGTAAGTGTGGGTGTTGGCCCACACAATTTGTGGACAATTTTAATTGGTCCAACACTTGTGTGGGCCAAGGGACCATTGAATAAGTCTTGCACTAGCATAAAGGATGACTACTACTTCACTCTACATTGTTCAACACTTAGAAAAAAAAAAAGACCAAGAAGTTGAAGAACAACCATGGCTCTCGGCCAAGAACAAAAAAAGTCAAGTCCAATTCAAGCCATCCAAAAATTATTCCTTTGATGCAAACCCACTATTTTGAGGTCCCTAGGTAGCGTGGAAGTGTCATTGGAGCGATCAACCCGCTAGTTTTCATTATCGCAAACCCTAGCCTATTGTGAAGTTGAAGGAAGAAAGGTAAGATTTGATTATGTTTTATGTGTTATAAAGGTTGTATGTATGTTCTAGTATGCTAATATGGATGAAAATCATGAAAAATAGTATGTTGGAAGTGAGTTGTGTGTATGGTGTGCTAGCCGTGCAAGTGGGTGTGTGTTGTGTTGTGTTGAAGCTATGAATTAAAGCTTAGTTAGCATGTTATGATCATTGTAGGGTGAAGAATGAATGAGAATCATCAATATGTATATATGTTGTGTGTTGGCCGAAAATGATCATGGAATATGACAAGAAATGAATTAATATCGCTTAATGTTTTAATCGTCGTCGTTATGAATTCTATGTTGGAAACGACTATTTAATGACTCAAATTGATGTTGTAATGGTTGCGGACTGAATTGGAGGTTATTGTACATTTAATGTAATTTCTATATTGATGAGAATAGCATTGTTAGAATGTGAATTGTGGATGCAAATCATTATTTGAAAATGAGGAATGTGTTAAAGTGAGGTTCTCGGGTTGGGGACTGATTTTGGGTGGAGTGGAGAAATTGTTGGATTGTTTGAAATTTTTTATAAATTGCTTGGAATGTCTTTAAATATTGTTGGTATGGGTTCGGGTTAGTAATTGAATGTATAAGCGTCGATGTTGGCTTGAAGGTAAGCCGTGGAATTGAATTTATATATGTTGTTGAATGATGGAAAAGAGGCTTATTAATGTTATATTGTCTTCCGGATTGGTTATTGATGTTGCTAGGTTGGTTGTTGTTGTTGATTGATTTGGCCGAGTTAAATTCTCGGGGTGGCCTATTTACAGGGGAAATGCTGCCCAAATTTCTGTAGAATTAAGGGCTAAATTGGAATTAAATGCCCAAAAATGTCTATAACTAATGTTTATATATATATTATGACTTGTTTGTAGACCTTGGGCCGCCCGAGACGTAGGTTGGATTTAGCTTGAGTTTGGATTATTTTGGAGAGCGTTTGAGGTATGTAAAGCAACCTTCGTTCTTTGGCATGCCTTAGTTAAAAATAGGCTATGACACGAACCTCGAGGAAACTCTATTCTCGCAATCCGAGCATGTCTATGATACGCACTAGTTTCTTGATATTCACATGTTGATGTTATGAAATATTGATCCTATGTCCTTGGAATTATTGATTTGTAAAGGTTGCATGAAAGTTTGGTTTTTAAAGAGTTTATTCTTTAACGATTCAAAAACTACAAACGCCCATAACTTTCACAGAAAAGCTCGGATTGCTTTGATATTTTCGTAGAAGGTTGTATGACGTAGGATGAGTATGTTTTCCATAGGCGGGCCCAGCTCGGGTCTACACTCGTTCGTGGGTCCCGCGACGTTCCTTTATGTAATTTTGCTAACTTTTGAAAGAAAATGTTGTAATTATTATTCCGATTTCAAATATGACTACTTTACTTATCTTTTGGATTTATGACAATGATTTTATGCATATGATTCCTCACGACTCCGCTCGTGCATTCTATTATATCTTTCGCCGAGTCCCGGGCCGGTTCTGTTGTCGTGTGCACTTTGTTATACTCCGGTGTTATGCTGTGATTATGGTTCACCGAGCTCCTCGCTCGATGGCCGGGTTCCGCTATATTTGGAGTTATGCTGTGTATGGCGATATGCTGTGTATGATATGTGACGGGGATACGGAGATTTGAAACTATCTGGTGTTATGCTGTGTTATGGCGCCATCGACAGGCGGGCGACCATATTTTCTGTGCCCTATGCATGGTTTATATTTTGAAAGTAACATTCTGATATTTTGGAAATGCATTTACTTTCTGTATCTCTATGTCGGTTATGACTCAGTTTTGTATACTACATTTTCTGCTTTGTATACTCAGTACATATTTCGTACTGACCCCCTTTCTTCGGGGTCGCGTTTCATGCCCGCAGTACGGCATACGCCTTGGTGATCCGCCGCCAAGGACACTCTTTTTCGCTTTTGGAGTGCTCCCCTCATTCCGAGCTCACATTTTTGGTATATATTCGTTCGTTGCATTTGTATATATTTGTTCATGGGTACGGCGGGGTTCCGTCCCGACCATATGATTCTGTTCATCTGTTTAGAGGTCTGTGGACATGTATGTGGGGTATGCCCATTCTGTACAGTTGTGTTTGTATGATATATGTTCTGGGCGATCTCATTTGCCGTGGCAGCCTCGTCGGCTTGCATTTGTATATGTTTTGGGCCGATGCGCCATCTGATAGCCTTGCCGGCTTTTATATATATTCGGTTGTGTTTGAGATTTGTTTGAGACAGTTTGATATAATCTGAGGCAGCGTTTGATATTTATGTCCGTATAAGCCATCTGTTTACGACTCGGATTTAAGAATGTGTTTGGGTGCCCAATTCGGGCCCTAGTCACGGCCTACGGGGTTGGGTCGTGACATCTCTGTACCATATCAACATCGACCTTGTAAATTATTATTATCCCCGATTCAATAATTAGCTTCTTTCTCGGTGTCGACCGTACTCGTAGCTTAGTCAATCAAAATTTTTTCATTACTATTGGCACGACCTTCCAAGACATATTACAAATCTATATCTTATTTTCATTTTATTTCTGGGAAAATTTCGGCAGAGTCTCCTCTGTAACTGTTACTATCTCAAAACCTGTACACAGAAAATACCAACAATACCTCACAGGGCCAACATATATATACATATCGCATCATATCACGGCCTCACAGGGCTCCCAACATCGTCGACAGTACAAAAATAATAAACATACCTTGTATGCCCAACTCAATCGGCACCTGTCACACTTTCTTGCTTACTTTCCCTTTTTAATCTCAACTTGTATTTCAATCGTACTTTAATATCTTACCTGACATATGTCTTGCATACCTTTGCTTACCTGCGTACTCCGTAGCCTCCAATATCGTTAATCGCTTTCTTCTGTCGATGCCCTTTCTCTGCTGAAGTCAAGGGTTAGTGTCGGGAATTTCATTTCCTATAACTTGGCTCTACGACACGATCTAAGATGTCAAAGAAGAGTAACCATCCTAAATGCCCCGTAGCCTCCTGTTTATAAATGTGGCGCGCTTCACACCATAAACAGGACTCTACTGGACACGACTTAGCAGACAACCCCTAGGACGAACCGCTCTGATACCAATTTGTCACACCCTTAATCCAGTAGGGTGTGATGGGCACCCGACCCTTACCTAGGGCCGAGCGAACCCACTTACACTCGTAATCATATTGGGCCCTCATAGCATAACATAAGTACATAACGAAAATCTTTCGAAGAATAACATGCTTTTTGCCTTTCTTGAATCAAAGGAAAGCTGTAACATATAAAACTTTTAATACAATGCGTAATGACACATCGGCTTACATAGCCGCTTACATAATCGACATCTTATACCCACAACACTGTCTGCAAAGTCTCTAACATAGAACAAACTGACGTAACATAGTGCTTTGACTCGGCAGCACTCCGAAGGAACTGGAGCTCGCCAATCCCGCTGGAACATCTTCTAATAATATCCTCAGCTCATCTGGGTGCACCTGCGTGGCATGAAACGCAGCCCGAAGAGCGGGGGTCAAGACGAATATGTACTGAGTATGTAAAGCATGAAATACAGTAAGCGGGATCATACTGAAGTAAAGAATACGGAAAATCATAAAATTTGCCTTCGAAAAGATTTATCATGCATATCAAAATCATATAATCATCATGTATACATATAGCGTGTCCCGGCCCTCTAATGAGGGACTCGGTAGATAAAATCATATCTTAATCGTATCATTATGTCATCGTACATATATACCGTACCCAGCCCTCTAGTAAGGGACTCGGTGAGTAAAATCATATCATAATCATGTATGCATGCAGATATACATATATATACATACCGTACCCGGCCCTCTAGTGAGAGACTCGGTGAATAGCGTGTCCCGGCCCCGCTAGCAAGGGACTCGGTATGCCATCCTGGCCGCCATCTCCATCTCATCACATCATCATATCATCATATATATATATATATATATATATAGCGTACCCGGCCCTCTAGTGAGGGACTCGGTGAATAATGCAGAGAAGTTGCACGAATGCGTACCCGGCCCGGGACTCGGTGAAAGATGCATTGAGGCATGCACGAGCAGAGTAGTGAGAAACCATATGCACATAAATCAACATCATAGACTCAATGAAGTGAGTAGTCGACGCTCGAGAGTCAAATCGGAGATCATGGTAAGTTCTTTAAAAAACAAGTCGTTAGGGCTATACCAAGGTAAATCTCGGGCCCCACAGATATACGTCAAACCAACTCGGCCCGCACATGAAAGTTAAAGTCATTACACATTATGGAATCATTTGTGAGCGTTTCAAAGCAATCCGGTTTTGTTTGCTAAAGTTACGGACGTTTTTAGACATAGGATCTTTTAAAAATGAAATTCTTTATACAATGTTTGAAATCCAAGTATACATAAGGCTTAAGGACCATATGAGAAATATCATATCATGAAGCAAATAAGAATCATATACATACTCGAACGTAAGAGCGGAGTTACCCCGAAGCATAAATTATGTCATATCTTACGTACGTCTAAGACATGCCAAAGAAGGAAAAGGTAAGCCTTACATACCTTAGCCGCTTCCTAGCTAATCCGAACTTACGTCTCGACTTCTCACGATCTACAATCATGCCATTAGGTATCAACCATTAGCCATAATACTTAAGAATTCAATTCCAAATTTATACTTTATCTACAAAAATTTCGACAAAGACTTCCCTTATAAATTGGACATTCCCGAGAATTCAACTCGGCCAAATCATTATCAACAATACCAACCAACATAATAACAACATCGATAATCAATTCCAAACACATTCTAACATTAATAACTCCTTTCTATATAATTCGACGACATTCCATTTATATTCCAATAAACTACATACGTTCAAGTCAACATCGACATTCACATATTCAAATACTAATCCGAGATCATTTCATCACGATTCAAGAATATTTCAAGTAATCCACACAATATTCAAATCAGCCCATCCAACATACAAGGCAACCCGAAACCTTCCAAGTCCAAGTAAACATCGACGACACATTTCTTTTCTTCTAAACTCATAAGCTACACCAACAATTCAACCATTGACAACATTATTATCGTAATTACAAGAAAATATATTTGATTCACCTTGGCCTCCAAAAACAGCCCACACACGGCCTTGGCAATTTTTTCCAACATCAACCTACACAATTCCTATGCACACCTACACATCACAACATGTTCAAGCCATTCACAACAACATCAACCAAACACCAAATAGCATTAGTTCTTCATTCCTACCCTACACAATATATATATACATATACTCGGCCACAACAATGACTCCATATTTTCATGAGCTTCATTAGTTTCTACATATCACAACATGCACAAATCATCCTCAACACATGAAAAGAAGATTGAAACTTACCTTTTCTCTTCCACCCCTCTTCTCGGCTGGGACATGCTTGGCAATAATGAACGCTTTGCTCACTTCAACGACTACTCCACGTTAACGCGGACCCTCCAATTGGTAGAAAAGCTACGAGGAAGTAAATTTTCTAGGCCAACATGGGGAGGCACCACTCTCGGCCAGCCCTTGGCCGAGAGTCTCTCTCTCTTTTCTTTCCTTTCTCTTGAATTCTCTAGAATTGAAATAATGAATTGTGCCTTACGTTATTACTCACACACACACACACACACACACACACACACACACACACATATATATATATATATATATATATATATATATATATATACATGTGCACATGGCCGGTCATGTGCCATCTTTTTCTCCTCTTTTTTTTTTCCACTTTTCTCAAATTTTCTAGATTTTTCCAAGAGATGAAAATAATGAAGATGACTTAATAAGTCATCTAATACTACACATATTCTTCATACATGTGGCCTATGGCCCACAAATCATGTGCATGGCCACATGGTTATTTTTTTTTTCATGAATTTAAATTCCAACACTTCACTTTTGGCCCCAAATTTTCATGAAATGTCTAACTTTCCATCCAATCAAATTCATAAGCACTTATGTCTGAAAACAAAGTCGGAAAAATAACCTTGTCTTTAACTTGTCGCAACTAACTTAAAATATTTCGACGTACAAAATGCGAGATATAACAGAAGACATGCAAAGCAGAATGAACTAAGAGAATGAAAGGCTATAGTTAAGATTGGATATATTTTATGCGAGCTGTACAATAATAGTTATGCAACCTACGAGTATTTGTATGCGAAGAATCAGACTAAGTGAGGGAATACTTAGCGAGAAATGTTTGGATTCGGTAGTAACAATATGGTTATGGGACTTTGGGTGCATTAAGGAAAGATGTGAAGATGGGTTAAGCTAAGTTACTGATGTTAAATCCCGTGTTTTGTGCGTTCGGATATTTCATG
>NW_026716925.1:0-16201 GCF_029784015.1 Lycium ferocissimum | reverse complement strand
GTATATGCAAAGCACGTAGAAACGGCATGAGTATGACGAGATAATAGATATGAGAGGTAAGTAAGTAAAAGGTATGAATTTATGTATGCGAGCACGAAATAGAACATGGAACGCCCCTACGGAAAACGGTAAGTATTATGAAGAGAATGTTAATGTCTTCTATCTTATGTCATTTCATATATTACCGTTATGTTTCTCCATCTTTCTTGCTCATGCTTTACATACTCGGTACAATATTCGCATCGACGTCCGAGTTCTTTGGACGATGTGTTCATGCCCGCGGTAGACAAGGAGACGGTGCGGATATGCGGTAGCTAGCGATAGAGAGTTACGGAAGCCCTCCTTATTCGAGGTGCTATTTTGAGACATTAATTTGTGTATATGTATTTTGGGCACGGCGGGGTCCTATCCCGTCCATATGTTCAGTGTTCTAGTAGAGGCTCGTAGATACGCAGTGTGGGTAGTCTGGTCCCATGGCTTTTGTGTATGTACATGTATGTTATTATTTTGATAGCGAAAGACCCTATGTTTATAAAAGCAAGTGCATTACGGAGTAAGAATGACGCTTTTTCTTATATGAACATGAGCATATAGTATGAATGATAGTAGGTAAGCCGTAGAGTGAGAGGTGTTCGGTGGATTGCTTAGGATACCCGTCGCGCCCGTGGTTCGGTCGTGACGAATGTTAAGTCATCGAGGATTACGGAAAAATTTAAGTCGTAGTTTCCCCTATAATATGGCGATACCATCTGTCATCACAGACCCGTAATATCATTGCCTCACGGGGCTACAACACAATAGCAATATAGATTGGCCACACACGACCCATATACATAAAAGTAAAGCATACATACCTTATCATCCCGATGTTACATCATATGTCTCCTCTGGGGGTTGAAATAAGTGCGGATGTGTGGATTTCATCTTCTCCTCCGCTTCCCAAGTCATTTCTTCCCGATTATTATTGCGCCACAGGACTTTGGTAGAAGCTACTTCTTTATTCCGAAGCCTTCGTATTTGCCTATCTAATATGGCAATAGGTACTTCTTCGTAAGTTAGCTTCTCCGTAACTGACATCATCTACGGCACAATCTTTGTAGGATCTCCAACACATTTGCGGAGCATTGAGACATGGAATACCGGATGAACTAATTCAAGCTCTGAAGGCAAGTCTAACTCATATGCTACTTGTCCCACCTTACGGATGATTTTGTAAGGTCCGATATATCGCGGACTCAACTTTCCATTTTTGCCAAATCTCATCACTCCTTTCATCGGTGACACTTTCAAGAACACCCAATCATTGACTTGAAATTCTAGATCTCACCGGCGATTGTCCGCATAAGACTTTTGGAGACTTTGGGCTGTCAATAGTCGATCTCGGATCATTTTGACTTTTTCCACCGCTTGTTGAATTAATTCGGGGCCTATCAATTGCGCTTCTCCGACGTCAAACCATCCAATCGGAGATCTACATCTCCTTCCATACAGAGCTTCATACGGAGCCATTTTGATACTGGAATGATAATTGTTGTTATAGGGAAATTCGATTAAGGGTAAGTGGTCATCCCAACTACCACCAAAATCTAAAACACATGCCCTTAACATGTCCTCCAAGGTTTGTCTAGTGCGCTAGACCGGTCCGTCGATGCGCGGATGGAATGCGTCTTTGAGCTTCACTGAGTGCCTAGACCCTCTTGGAAGGATTTCCAGAACTTGGCTGTAATTGTGCTCCTCTGTCTGTAATGATAGATATTGGAATACCATGAAGCCTCACAATCTCCTTAAGATATAACCTTGCATAATCTTCAGCTGAACACGTAGTTAGACCGGGAGAAAATGGTACACGTTTCACAATCTATCCACGATCACCCATATAGAATCGTGTTTGCCTCGGGAGCCGGGGCAATCCTACAATAAAATCCATGTTAATCACTTCCCATTTCCACGTAGGAATTTCCATTGCTTGCGATAATCCTCCCCGGCTTTTGATGTTCTACCTTCACTTGCTGACAATTTGGACATTTGGCTACAAACTCTGCTATGTCTCTTTTCATGCCATCCCACCAATACATTAATTTAAGATCATGGTGCATCTTTGTCGTTTCGGGATGAATAGAATATCTGGAGTAATGAGCTTCTTCTAGAATTCGACGGCGTAGTTCCGCCACATCCGGAACACATAGTCTATTCTGATACCTGAGAATCCCATCTACTGAGAATTCAAATGGTGACTTGTCTTTTGGAAATTTCACACCTTTATAATACTCCAATTTGGGATCCTCGCCTTGACGCTCTTTTATTTCTGCGTCCAAGGATGAAACTGTAGGATCATTAACACTAATTCTGCATCACTCCGAGTTGATTATACGCACTCAAGATTCGCCAATCGGCTGGAGTTCATAAATCGCTCTTTCTTCTACGGGGAACTTCCACGAGCTGCCCCATTGATCGGCGACTAAGCGCGTCGACCACTACATTTGCTTTCCGGGGTGGTATAAAATATTAACGTCATAATCTTTCAATAATTCTAACCATCGCCTCATCGCCGTGGTTCAGCTCCTTCTGTTTAAAAATATATTGAAGACTCTTATGATCCGTATAGATATCGACATGTACGCCATACAAGTAATGTCTCCACATTTTTAATGCATGAATGACTGCAGCCAATTCGAGATCATGGGTTGGGTAGAGTTCTTTTCATGTTTCCGCGGCGCCTCGTCGAAGCATACGCAGTGACTTTTTCATGCTGCATTAATACACACCCTAGCCCCACACCGGAAGCATCACAATATACAACATAGCCATCCGACCCTTCTGGAAATGTTAAGACTAGGGCTGAGGTCAATCTATTCTTCAACTCACGAAAGGCTGGTTCCACGTGCCTCATTCCACCGAAATTTTTGCCGACTTAGGTTAGCTTCGTCAATGAAATTTGAAATAGATGAAAAGCCCTCTACGAATCTTCTATAATAGCCTGCCAATCCCAGAAAACTACGAACTTCTGTAGGTGTCGTAGGTCTCGGCCAAGTCTTTACTGCTTCAACCTTCTGAGTATCGACTCTAATGCCATCATTTGAAATCACATGGCCCAAGAATGTCACCGAGTTTAACCAGAACTCACACTTTGAAAATTTAGCATACAGTTCTCGAGCTCGTAGAATGCCAAGAACAATGCGTAGATGATCCGCATGTTCTGATTTCGTGTGAGAATACACCAAAATATCATCAATGAATACTATCACAAATAGATCTAAGAGAGGCCTGAATACATTATTCATTAAGTTCATGAATACCGCCGGAGCATTAGTTAGCCCAAACGACATCACTCGGAATTCATAATGGCCATATCTTGTTCTAAAAGCTGTCTTGGGAATATCTTCTCCCCTGACCCTCACTTGGTGATATCCGGACCTCAAGTCTATTTTAGAGAACCACTTGGCGCCTTGTAGTTGATCGAATAAGTCATCGATTCTCGGAAGAGAGGATACTTATTCTTTATCGTCACCTTATTCAAAAAATATATAATCAATACACATTCGTAGGGAGCCATCTTTCTTTTTCACAAATAAAAGCGGTGCTCCCCACGGAGAGGAACTGGGTCTAATAAACCCCTTCTCGAGCAAATCTTTCAATTGGTCCTTTAATTCCTTCAATTCTGCTGGTGCCATTCGATAAGGAGGAATGGAAATAGGCTCAGTATCCGGCAACACATCAATAGTGAACTCAATTCCCTTTCCGAGGAAGGCACCGGGAGCTCATGCGGGAATACATTCGGAAACTCATTTACCACGGACGATTGGAATGTTGGTGGCTTCGCTTCCGTGTCATGGACTCGGACTAAATGGTAAATATAGCCCTTAGCTACCATTCTCCTCGCCTTAAGGTAGGAAATAAATCTGCCCCGTGGAGTTGCCGTATTACCTTTCCATTCTAGCACTGGCTCTCCCGGAAATTGAAATCGGACTGATTTCATTCGGCAATCAACATTAGCATAACATGAGGCCAACCAATCCATACCCATAATTACATCAAAGTCTACCATTTCAAGCTCAACTAAATCAGCCTTGGTTTGGCGATCACATATCACAACTATACAATCTTTATACAATTGTTTCGCTATCACGGGGTCACCAACCGGAGTAGATACCTCAAAAGGTCTAATCGGCTCGGGCTTCACCCGAATACAGTTAGCAACATATGGAGTAATGTAAGACAGCATAGACCCGGGATCTATCAATGCATACACATCATGAGAGAATACAGACAATATACTTGTAACTACATCTGGGGACGACTCGAGATCCTGCCGTCCGGCTAAAGCATATAATCGAAATTTTGTGTGGCACCGACGTAGGATGCTCCCCTCGACCCCTACCTCGGCTCGCGGGAGTACGGGGGTACCCCCGTCGGGCGTACGGAAGAAGAACCTGCTGCCGACCCTGTGGGCTGAGTCCTAGCTCTGCCGCTCATCGACGGGCAATCTCTCATCATATGCCCCATCTGACCACAAGCATAACAAGCGTCTGAACCCTGGCGGCACTGTCCAGAATGTAACCTACCGCACTGGCTGCATCGCGATCGGAGGTCTCCTCGGCGATCGTAATCTCCTCCAAATCGAGAACACAGGCCCCTCGAACTCGACTTTGTCCGGATCGATAGGAGCGATCGGATCTCACACTTTGTAAACCGGGAGGTGCACTCGTCACGGCGGCACTCGAATGTCCGAATATGTACGCATGATCCACCTCTATAATCACCTCCTGCGCCCATAGATCTTGCCCGTTTGCCTTGCCCTCTATCAGTGTCGCGATCACCTCTCTGCGGAGGTTGTTTCCCCTCTAAATTTTGAGCATGGGCTTTAATACGGGAAATGTCCATCCGTCCCGCAACGAGGCGAGTCAAGCAATCCTTAAATAGATGTGGCCCTAAGCCACTCACAAATACGTACACCACACAACGCCCATGTTGGCTACCATCGTAGGAGCATATCTAGCCAAAGAATTAAATTGAAGGCTATACTCCCGGGCGCTCATATTACCTTGCTTCAAGTTCAAGAATCTATCCGCTCTAGCTCGGCGGACCTCGGGCGGCAAATAATGACGGATGAAAGCGTCAACAAACTCTTGCCACACGGGAGGAGGCGCATTCTCTTGCCTCGACGCCATCCAATTGTTGTACCATAAAACCGCCACATCTCGGAGTCTATACGATGCCAACTCCACTGATTCGGTCTCAGAATCATGAATAATCTGCAACGTTCTCAGCATTTCATCAATAAAGCCTTGCGGGTCCTCATCCGGCTTTGACCCAAAGAACTCCGGAGGATTGAGACTCATGAAATCGCGGGCTCTAGCACTAATTGAACGATCACTTGGCCCCACATTTTGCTGTTGTGCTTGAGCGGCAACTAACTGTGTCAATAAATTAATAGCCTCGGCCACTTGTTGACCCGAAGCAACCGGTGGAGGAACTGGAGGAATAGGAGCTGGAGTTGAAGCCCCTTCTTGCTCTTCCGTAATAGGAGGAGTAGTGGAGGCATTAGATAAAGCCTCATGATGGGACTCTCCTTCATCTATATTCATAGGCGGCTCTTTCCGCCCGCCTCTTTGTCGTAGTCTTGCCATACCGGGGTCGCTTTAGCTTTGGCGGCATTTACGAAATCATAGCACATTCGTTAGGGAGGGGTTAAACCTTATACTCGGCTCTATCGCACGATTTCATATGAAGAAAGATGGTCATTTTTCCTAAATGTCCTGTAGCCTCCTGTTTATTAGTGTGGCGCGCAACATACCATAAACAAGACTCTACCGGACACGGCTCGTAGACACTTCCCAGGGATCGGACCGCTCGATACCATACATCATCCACGACCGAACCACGGGCCGCGACGGGTATCCGGGGCTAACAACCGAACACCACTCATCCCGTTATCTATATGCTCTCATTAATAATACTTGCTCAGCTTCATAGAAATATATCATCATTGGAAAGATAGTTACTTTTATAATATAGGCCACTTTCGGCTATCAAAATAATATATACGTATATACATGCATATACGTACGGACCATGGGACCATGCTACCCACACCGCGTATCTACGAGCCTCTACTAGAATACTAGATATATGGGCGGGACGACCCCGCCATGCCCAATCATGAAAATATACATATATATGTACCAAAAGAATAATGCGTGACACCTCCGGGAAAATGGGTACTCTCTGACAACATTTTGCTAGCTCCTATGCGTCGGGATCACCTCCCTTTGTCTACGTGGGCATGAACACGAGCGTCCGAAGAAAAGGACGTCGGTACAAATATTGTGCGAGTATGTAAGGCATGAACAATAATAAAAATGACAATAAAATAAGGAGGCATCGGTGAGGAGTAATCGATGGCGGGCGAATCATAAAGGAGGTAATACATGCTAGCTTACTTTCATACTCATCATCATATACCATATGCATAAGCGTATAAGCCGCCCGACCATACGGGTGTGTGATAATACTAGCAATAGCATTGCGCGCCCGGGCCTCCCGCGTCGGGGTATCGTCTCATCGCCCAGTGGTGACCGCCCCCATGCCATTTAGCCATGTGTGTATAACGCCCGCCTTAGCGGTGACTGCCCGGCCATTTAGGCGCGGTGTGATATCATCATGTACACATTATATCATGCTCATCATAGTACATTTATCATACATGCTTAGCATAGTGTACATATCATAACATTTTATAGCAATACATGCATAGAGACTCATAACTCATCGTACTTCATCGGGGTGACATAAGGTCGTGAACCCCCGACTTCGTTATGAAACATTCATAAGTATCCTACCTCACCTCGAAGGAACAACATAAGGTGAGTGTATATCATGATCAATGTCAATGGACTGCGAATAGCTTCATTAACTTAATAGGGACATCACATCAAAACTATAGCATTTCTAGACTTTAGCTTATCATTATCGTTATCTTGCTCGTAGCACATCTCTTATCTCATATGATCTTTCATGAACAAGAACTCATAGCTTTCTTGGAAATAGAACATTCATAGTAAAGGAGGGAATTCATGCCATAGGACTCATGCCTTCAAAAGAAAGGATTAGCCTCAACATACCTTTGTCGTTTACTATTCTATCGCTTGCTCGTTCTCCTTTAATGCACTTGTTTATACCTTCAAGATAATTCGTATCGACGTTAGCTATATCGTCGTGAAAGCATACTTACTAAAGCTATAGAAATTTGGGCAGCATTTCCTTTGTTTATACTACTTTCCGCCATATTCCATATCAACTCTCAACATTCATAACAATCATCACAATATCGCTAACAACAATCGTCATTCATTTACATAACTCGCATTCACGCTTACTTCAATTCTCCATATTCATGACTAAAAGTCCATCGTCGTATTATTTCTCATCCAATGCTTATTTCATGTTCTAATTATCATTTATAACATATTTACATCATCAACATAACCATTTTCATGATTCATCTCAACTACTATTCCATAATGACATCATTTACCCATTTATAACCCATCTTCCATACTCTTTCATAATCTACGTGTTTCATCTTAATAATACTCCAAAAAACATGAAAAAATCATGAAACTTACCTTAAATGATGGAGCAATAGACCTTGGGTGATAATACACCTTTTTGCACAAAACCCTATTTTCACCTTTCTTGGATTTCTTGACTTTGGTGGCTTTAATGGAGTTTCATAGACTTGATTCTCTTCAAATCTTGCTGTTGATCCTTGATTCTCTTGGTTTTCTTATGGATGAAATATTTGGAAGGTTCTAGAGGTGTGGAGAAGTTGAAGTCATGATTGGGAATGAATAAAATGAAGTGGACTTAACATTTAAAGACTTGGAGAGGTTCGGTAAGTGGGACTTCCACGGACGACTTCACGGTCCGTGGAACCCTTGCTGGCCGTGGAACGGTCGTGGTTCATGACCAGCCAGCCACTCTTTTTTTTTTCGGTGGCTGTTCCACGGACACATCCACGGGCCGTGGAACATGGTGCTTGTCCGTGGAACATGGCCGTGGAACTCACGGTTCCACCGGAATGGTTCCCGTCGTTTCGTTCGATCTCAAATCCTTATGGGACCTTCTTAGTACTTGTTTATCATTTCATTATCAATCTAGGGGGAATCATAACTCTTCTCTACAACATTCTTAAGGTATCACTAACCCAATACTCATAGTTTCCGTCCGACGCACTAACTTATAACTCGATTTCCTTAACGACTTTCTTGCTTCAACTCGGATGTCTTTGGAATCTTATTTAGGACCATCAAATACTATTTCTTACTTGTCCAAACCTCGTATTCATCGTACCCCTCACTCATCTATTCACTGTACACTAACGAAGAAATTTTCGAGGTGTAACAACGTTGAGTGAGTTATGCACTAGAGCACATAGCTTGTCCTACCAGTTTAGTCGATTTTATCATTAATTTCATGTACTTTGTTCTGTGTGCTTTACCTAGCTTGTGCTCTTTATTCAACAAAACTAAAAGGAACAAAATAAATAATATCTGCAACTTTTGGCAGTATATCTAGCAGATTAAGGAAAGTTTCATGTCAATTAAAAATCTTCTTTTTAACTATTATCAAAGTTTGGTGTCTATCTAATTATTAATTTCTTTTTATGTGTAGGAGTATGTGGGTGATGCAATTGGCAGTGGTGGCAGAAAGTCAATTTAATCTATTGATGTGAAGGGCGAAGAATTTTGGATACTTGGATGTCTATTATTCATGATACTATGAATGCATTCAGTTTGATTTGTAAAGTTTATTGGTAGTGGGCATTTTGATACATTATTTATTAGCATGTGTAGTATGACTAAGTTGAAGTCCATTGCAAGTATGTATATATGAACTTGAATTATTTTTTGGCATATTAGCTAATTTTGTTCTTGATACCATCAAATGACATGATGATAATGCATATGCTTGAAATAACATGAGATGTCCAAACTGTAATTTTTTAACCAGAATCTTTTTGCTAGTAAAAATATTAAAAAATATATTTTTCCTAAATGACCACGCTTGGAAAGGGTGGCTATAGGTATTACTTTACAAGCCACGTTTAAAAAGTGAGGCCTATAAAACAACAAAGGCCACATTTTTGAAGTGTAGCTCTCGGGTGTGAAAATGTTGTTATAGGAGGGTGTAACAAGCGCGGTCTTTGTTATCTAATAGGCCACGCTTTTAAGCGTAGGTGGTACGGCAAAATTTGGAAAGCGTAGCCTTAGGTCAAAGGTTACACTTGTTTTGGCCACCCCCAAAAAAGCGTGGCCTAAAGTCGAAAAGTGTGGCCTTTGAACAAAGGTCACACTTTTTGACAGTTTAGGCCACACTTTTTCGAGGTGGTCAAAGACCTAAAATGTTGTAGTGTTACTTGTTTGCATATGATGACGCTCTTATTTGTGTTGGGGGTACATCTTATGTTAAGGAAGGTACTTGTGGGGTAGTTGGTTGTATTATTAACCCTAATAGGTGCCTATACTGCCCATTTGATTGGGGTGATACCTTGTGTGATTTAGGGACACTATCTTGGAAGAGTCCGTGCTTAAAAATTGAATTTTCTTGGTGCTTCATGTCAAATAGAACCAATGTAGTATTACATGCTTCATATTTTGCATCCATTGGTTTTATTACTTTAACCTTTTGTCATGAACCTTTGAGGAATCAACTTCTTGATACATCATGTGTGCACTTGTTAGTCATGATTGCTATTGATGTGTGGTTGTACCATAAATTTGTCAATCCTTGGCATGTATGTGTGGTTATTACTTTGTGTGCTAACCCTCAATCCTTGAGGAGTAAGTTTTCGTATGTCTTCCCTTGGGTTTTTCTAAGTTCGGATTCGAGGACAGATCCTTTTGAAGAAGGGAAGGATGATATGATGCTACTTAGCACACTTCATTTCAAGACATAAATTCAAGGACGAGATATGAGACTTTAAGCTCTACAAGCTACATGGAAGATGAGGAAGCCGTTTGAGGCCTTTGGAGGCTCCTACAAGCCACACAAGATGGATTATGATGCGTGGAAGGTGGCTTGGGAGTTGATTGTGTGTGTGTGTGTGTGAAAGGGGACCAAATGCACAAAGTGGCCAAACGTACAAACAGGGACGTTTATGTAAATTGGCTACACTTGCAAACTTAGACAAGATCGGGAGTTGGCTATTTGTACAAAAAAGGTTATGCTTGCAAGAAGGCTATACATGCAAGGTTGATTAGAGGGTTGTCTATGCAAGGAGGGGCGTGTTTGGCCATTGAAGGCCAATTCTTCAATTGAAGTCTACAATAAGAAGGCTAGCCAAACAAGGCCCTTACTTCATTAAGGGTAGCATTGCAATTGCCTATTAGTCTTCTTTACTTAGCTTCTATATATAGCTCGTCTTTCATTTAATTACCTAGATTTTGATGATGAATATTTGAGAGATACTCATATTTTGAGTGATACATTGTTAGTTAGATTCTAGGGCTATTTTAGTTATTATAATGGTGGATTCTATTGTTGGTCTTTGAACCTTTAATTCCATTAATTTCATGAAGAGTTGTTCATTTGTGGACTCATTTGAATCACTCTTTCCTTGATTTCAAATAGTATAGGTTCTGTTAGGATTGAATTAGATTGGGAGGTGTTGGATTTAATATATCCAAGGTTGCCCATAAATTCACCCAAATTGGGTCTTGCTTTTATCCTCTTTTCTCATCCCTTTTCTTCAATTCTCATCCCAATCTCTTGTTATCTTTTAATTCTGTGTTTTAGTGTTGAATTAGTGTTATTCCCCAATTCAAATCGTATCACAGAGATTCGACAGACCAGAGCTGATTAGTTTTACAGCCTTAGACAGGGGAACATGAGTGTTCAGGAGTATAGTCTTCATTTTAATTCATTGGCGGGGTATGCTCCAGCTATGATAGCTGACATGGGAGATCGTGTTTACCGATTTGTGAGTGGATTGGGACCACATTTGATTGATGACTGCTTGACTTCCTAGCTTCAGACAGGTATGGATATTTCCAGCATTCAGGCAGATGCTCACCATCTTGAGGAGCGTCAACAGCAGTGGCTGGTCGAGCATGATAGGGGTTATAGTAAAAGAGTTGCTGGTGCTGTTAGTCAGTTCAAAGGGGGTCAGAGGCAGTAGTACTCAGGCCATTCAGCGGCTAGTGTACCTCCGCGATTTGAAGGTCAGAGATTTGATCGATCTTCTTATTCAGGACCAGATCAGGGTTCCAGAGCCTTAGGATCTCCGTATAGAGGTGTTTCAGGCAAGATGAGGCCACCTTTACCACAATATGCTCAGTGTGGTAAGCTGCACACTAAACAGTATCGTTTGGGTTCAGATGTACGCGGGCCTACGGTCGACCAGTCATATTATGCGTGAGTGTTCATCGAGAGGTGGTAGAGGTATAGTTCGACCCACGGGATCGGTAGGCCCCCGGTTCGTCATCATCCGTACGCCTCGAAGGCAAAGCTCCTATACATCAGCAGGTCGCGGTAGAGGTGGAGGGGGAGCATCCAGCTCGAGCGGTCCTCAAAATCGCATTTATGCATTGGCTGGTCGATAGGATCTTGAGTCTTTGCCTGAGTTGTCACAGGTATATTGTCAGTGTCTTCTCATGATGTATATATATGTATTGATTGATCTGGGTTCTACATTATCGTATGTGTTATACCCCGTACTTTGTACGTTGGAATATTCTAAGTTGGTTGCGATAAGTTATGGACAAGACTTTTAATCTTCGATTTTGTTGATTTTTGTTAAAAGTGCATAAGTTGCATATTCATCTTTTCATTGGCATGGAGTGTTAAGGGTAAAATCGGAATAAGGAAAATTTGGGGTCAAAAGTGAATTATGGAAAGTTAGGCATTTCATGAAAATGGCCATATGTGGCCATGTGTGTGGTATGGGTCCCTCCCACAAAAATTTGGCCAAATTTGATTAGTTAAATTTATGAGTGGCACATGTGTACACTTTATATTTGTTGGGGTTTTGTATATATATATCTAGATGGTGGATGACAAGCAACAGTTATTCATCTTTTCCACCTTAGAAAATTCAAGAAGCATGGAGAAAAAAATGAAGAGCATATTCGGCCAAGAGGGGCAAAAATTGAGGCCCAAAAATTGATCATGGAAAATTATTTTCTCCTAGCTTTTCCACTAAATGGAAGGTCCTCTACAACATGGAGTTGTTGTTGAAGCAAGCAAAGTGTTTGTTCTTGAAGTTCTCATTCCTAGCCAAGTAAGAAGATAAGTGGAAAAAGGTAAGGTTTGATCTTATTTTTCATATGTGATGGGTGATTTGTGTATGTTGTGGCATGTAGAAATGAATGGAATTCATGGAAATATGGATGCTAAAGTGAGGCCGTGTGTGTGGGTGCTAGGCCGTGTGTGTGTTATATTGTGTAGGAGTGATGAGTTAATGGTATTTAGCAGGTTTTGGTGTTGTTGTGGTATGTGGAAAATGGGTAAAAATCATGGAACTTGCATGTTGAGGATTGGCCGTATAGGGGCTGTTTTGAGTAGGTTATGGCGAATTGATTTTTACTTAGTATTTTGGTTGTTGTTGTCATGGATTATGTGATGAGAATGAAGGTATTGAATGGTTCAAGTTGAAGTTATAATTGTTGTGAGCTTGGCCGTGTATATGTGATGTTATGTAGGAATGATGAACAAATTTTATTTAGTGTTTTGGGATTGTTGCGTTGTGAATTCAATGATGCAAATGAAAGTTTAATGGTTCAAATTGAGGTTACAATCGTGTGTGGGCTGTTTTGAAAGCTAATGTGAATTAAATATAATTTCTTGTATTTATGAAGATGATGTTGTTAAAGTGTGGATTGTTGGAGTAGTTTATGAGTTTTGGAAGAAAGAAATATGTTATTGTTGTTCGTGTTGAGTTGGGAAGGTTTCGGGTTCCATGGTGTATTGTTTGAATGATCTCGGATTAGTATTTGAATATGTGAGCATCAATATTGATTTGAATGTATGTAGTCAAATGGAAAGTAAATGAAATGTCGTCGAATTATGTGGATGAAGGTTGTTAATGTTAGAATGCGTTTGAAATTACTTATTGATATTGTTGGGATGGTTGTTGGTATTGTTGTTGATGAATTTGGCGAGTTAAATTCTCGGGGTGTTAATTCTGGGGGAAATGCTTTTAAATTTTTGTAAATAAAGTGCGAGCTTAAAATGGGATTCCGAGGTGCCTATGACTAATGTTTGGATTAGCTTAGGAAGCAATCAAGGTATGTAAAGCTTACCTTTCCTTCTTTTGGCATGTCTTAGATATGGCTAGGTTGTGATATGTTATGAGCTTCGGGGGTAATTCTATTCTTAAAAATCCGAGCACGTTTATGAGTCGTATTTGCTTTTGATGTTGGCATCCTTATGTGGTCAAGCTATGGTTTATACGTCTTTTGTATGACTAAGTTTCAAAAGTTGCATAAAAGTTGGTTTTTAAAAAGAGCTTTGTTCCTAAATGATTCCGAAAACTACGAAAGTCCGTAACTTTCACAGACAGAACCGGATCGCTTCGATATGCTCAAAAATGATTCTATGACGTATGATGACTTAAATTTTTATGGGCGGGCCCGACTTGAGTCGACACCCCTCCGTGGGCCCTGCGACTTTTCTTATGTACTTCTGACGATTTTTTAAAGGATATGATACGATTCTTATTCTGATTTCAAGTACGATTAGTTTACTTACCTTTTGAGTTTGTAATAATGATTCGATAACATATGATGACTATGATTTTCGTAGGCGGGCTCGGATTGGGTTGACGCTCGTCCGTAGGTCCGCGATCTTCTTACGTATGATTCGATGGCTTTTGAAAGAACTTAATATGACTACCTTTCCGACCCCGAATATGATTATATGATTATATATTTATACATTGAGTACGAAATGACGTTTTGTATACTTATGATTCGATACGTAACTATGGTTTTTGAAGTTCGGTTTGGTATGTTTCCGAGTGACATTCGGAAGAAAGTCCGATTTGACTCTTTGTTTTGGCTTATAAATAACGATCTGTTTGATTACTCTGCGAGTCTTTGTGAATGTTTGGCATTGCATATGTTTTCCTACGATTCTGCTCGTGCATTATGTTATTACCTCTTTCGCCGAGTCCCGGGCCGGTTATTATCGTGCGCACAATCTGAAGTATGATGTGATTCCGAAGTATGATGTGATTCCGAAGTATGTGATATGCGATATTAACCGCTGGACTTTTGACAGCGGTATTTGATATGTGATATTGCCATTGGACATTTGACCGCATGGTACAATGACATTGACATTGGACTTTTGACCGCGGTATGTCGGGTTTCGGAGACATGAAATCTTGGAGTATGATGTGTTATGGCGCACAGAGACGGGAGGGCGACCATGTTACGTCGCGGGTCCCGTTGTGGACCGTATGTGTTATGTGATATGGTATGCGATGATTTGATGATATGATAATACGATATGATATACGATGATATGATGTGATATATGATTATTATGTTATATATGGATTAGACCGTACGTTCCTCGGCATTCGGTTAATGTCGGCTCATATGATATGTTTGATTTTCCGTATATACGAGACAAAAATGTTTTTCAAAGAAAAAGCGAAGCATTTGGACATTACGATTATCTATTTGTCTTGAACCCCTTATGTATGGTTTGTATGTCGGATGTAAGTACTTTGGTATTCGGGTTATTATGCTCACTTTACGTACTCCACGACTTCGGTTATGATTTCGCTTTACGTATTTTTACGCTTTGCATACTCGGTACATATTCCGTCGACCCCGCTTTCTTCGGGGCCACGTTTCGTATCGCGCGGTACCCACGGATGAGTAGGTGATGTTAGCGAGAAGATGTTCCGGACTGGATGGGCGAGCTCCATTTCCTCGGTCTTTACCGATGTCGAAATTCTTTTGTATGGTATCTGAAGTTATGTTAGAGACTTTGCAGACAGTGTCGTGTGTGTGATACGTCAGTTTGTAAGCGGCTATGTAAGCCGGTGTATTATTATGCATTATGTTGCAGATTTGTTATGACTACGAATTTTATTTGATTTGAAAAAGACGAAAAGTATGTTGTTCTTTGAAAATTTGTTCTTATGCACTTTGACATGATTTGCGGGCCCAATATGATTATGAGTATTACGAGAGTCAGCGGGTTCGCTCGGCCCTAAGTAAGGGTCGGGTGCCCATCATGCCCTATCGGAAATTAGGGTGTGACAGTATGTTACTCCTTTTGTCGCTAGTCCATTTGGGGAGAAACTCGAGTCGATTAAAACTTTTGAGGTGTCTACATCAGCTGGTGAACCAGTGATATGCCGACGGGTATATAGAGATTGTGTAGTTATAGTTTGTGATCGTCATACTATGGCAGATTTGATTGAGCTAGATATAGTTGTCTTTGATGTTATTATGGGTATGGACTGGTTAGCTTCTTGTTATGTTAAATTGATTGTAGAACAAAGATGGTTCGATTTCAGTTTCCAGGAGAACCAGTTCTAGAGTGGAAGAATAATACAGCATCTCCGAGATATAAGGTATGATTCTAACTTTATTTCTTATTTTGGTTTGATATGAAGGCTTAGCAAGTCTAAAATGTGAAAATAGTTATGGAAGAAAGGTTATAAGGTGTTGGGTTGTAGTTGTTAGCTAGTGGATGGAATTTGAAAGGAGGATTTGGAATTAATTTGAGTCTAGTTTTCATATGATCTTTTGGCTATGGTATTGTTGACATTGTTATGTTGCTTGGGAGTTGTTTTCGAGTTTGGAGGAAGTAGATGATATAGGAGAAATGCTGCTCAAATTTCGTTAGCTCGTTTATTAGTTTAGTTTGACTTTATAAGCGTTTCAACGACTTAACCTTAGTATGAATCATCTTGAATGTAGATTTGCAAGTTCGGGAGGAGAGACGTTGAGTGGTTTGGTTAAGTAGATGACAAGGTATGTTAAGGCTGTCCCTTTATTTATTATAGCATGATACTATTGTTACAAACTTATACGAAAGATACCCACATTGACTATAATTCTAGAAAGACTAGAAGTTTATGGTTTTGAATCGTTAAAGAATAAACTCTTTAAAAACTGAACTTTCATGCAACCTTTACAAATCAAGAATTCCAAGAACATAGGATCAATATTTCATAACA
>NW_026716924.1:0-16634 GCF_029784015.1 Lycium ferocissimum | reverse complement strand
CAAATTATCTCTCAATCTTACAACTTTTTCGTTCAGGAAAATTTCAAAGTTTTACTTCTTAAGGAGTAATGCGTTTAATCAAATTTCCGAGAGTAAAGTTGTAGTTCTACCAACTTCGAGGTAACGAAGAAAGTCCACTACTCAGATAAATTTCAAAGTTCGTCACTGGGAGTAAACTCTACTGCTAAACTCAATTACCAACATTATAAGTAACCAAATATTTTCTCTCAATGGTTCTACCTCTTTTGGAGGTGAGTCGTGATATCTTCACAACCATACACACCGTATTTATATATTTTGATTAAATACTGGCTACATTCACTCTTTGGTGAATGTATCCGTATTTTGATATCCACTACAAGACCGAATGTCTTAAGCATATCAAATAATGATAGCTCAAGACTTCATTTACGATATTACTACTTCAGGAGCAAATCGAAACACATATATAATGTAGAGAATTTTTAACATATTCTCCATTATAGTCACAGTAAGCCTCCAAAATATTTACCACTGCTGATGGTCATATATATTTATAAACTCTACCAAAATTTCACAAGACTTCCTTTAATAGAAAATAAATGTATGGTGCACGTACATATGATTAAACGATACAGAGTAAACGATTAATAAAGAATCCAATCAAGTCCGTATGATCAAGTTAGCCTATTAGTTTAAGGCATCACTTACCTCAAAGCACTCCGTATGTGACAAAAAAAGAGCAAGAAGTTAAAACAATATTATCGATTTCCGTGTTAATAAAACAACCAACCACTTGTGTGAATATTACCACCAAATATAAATACAAAAGCACATACCTCATGAAAAATGTAGGGCATGCTTGATCGCGTTCACTATGAATCGTTCACTTAATTTCCAAGACCGTCAAGCTCTCAAACCCTTTAACAGATGAATTAAACTCCAATAAAAGATTATAGACTCGTGCTAATAATGTGTTATAAAATAATAAAGCAAGCAAGAAGAATATTATAAGGAAAGAGAGAAGAGAGGAATTCTTATTTCTTTGTTATGACTACTTTACAAATTTGGTAAGTTAACCTCCGTATTTATAGGAAAAAGTGACTCTGATCCCAAAGTCACTAACCCTAATATTTCTCCTAGAGATAGACATCCATAATAATAAATAATATTTATAACAGTATAAGAATTTTTGTTCTTTTTCTGTCCTTTGTTTAACTGTATCAATACAACACGTCTAGCCCTCCTTCAAATGTACATGTCTTTGGGCGCTAATAAAAAATTTTGATAATTAAAAAAAAAAAATTGTATCAATAAAACATAATTATATTGTTCGAGCGATTTGTATACAATAAAAAAGTTAATGTGTGTATATATATAATCACTGATCTGACACCCTCTTACTTATCCTTTTTTTCTTTTCAGTCGCTCGTCTTCAGTATGCATTCCGATCTATATCATGATGTAATTTCTGGAAACAAATATCATAATATCATATAAGCATTCTACACTCATTAAAAAAAAAAAAAAAACTACACTCATTAGCATCCGGTTCAAAAGAAAAATCACCTAGAATTTTTTTTTCTCATATGTTATGTCTAATTTTTAAAAAACATGATCTTTTTTTTATAACTATCTGTATATTAAAAAACCAAACACTCATTCTCATTTTAATCAGTTATTCATCAATTCCAATCTAGTTATCAGTTATGTATGAATCTTCTACATTAATTTTTTTTACTAAGCCAATTCTTTTTCTGTACCAAATAATTCATTACTTAAGATAATTAGGCAGTCCAAAATTAGAAAAATCTAAAGTTACATATTTTGTCACTTTGGTTATGTATAAGCAACTTTGTATACGTGCTTATGTAAAATTACGCAATATACCTCCATAGAAAGAGGACATATTTTGGAAAAAAATGCTACATCTAAGAAGAAGAAATTAAAGGAACACGCTATATAGGCAACAGATAATGCTGCGTCATATATAGAATAATTTTCTACCAGAATTATAACACTAAACTCTTAATGTATATATAGGAGGAAAAGACTTGTCTAAATTGTTTGGAGTAAAATAATTCGATCGCACATAAACGGTTTATATATATATATATATAACTATTAAAATTATCCGATACATACCTATAAACATTGGATTCTCTCTAGAATTTCGGGTCAGCACACCCATTTGTGAAAAGAAAGCACCGTATGAGAGGGATGAGATATGTTCATAACTTGTACCTTGTCAAATAAGAGACAATTGTGTATTCAACAATATTTCAAATAACTATTAAAATCATCCTATACATACCCATAAAAATTGGATCCTCTAGAGTTCGCATGAGCACAACCATTTGTGAAAAGAAAGCACTGTATGAGAGGGATAAGATGTGTTCATAGTAGTGCCTTCTCAAATGAGAAACATTTGTATATTATAATTGTCATGGTATCTGAAGAGTTTTTGCTTTAATTTTTCAGATTTAATCTTACAAAATGATTAAGACATTTAAGATGGGATCCTAATTACACCACTTACGGTTAATAACTTCTGAAATGACTAACATCTATATGTTATCTTTGCAATTGTATGTTGGCATGTGAAGAGTCTTTGTTGTAAATGTTCTTTCAATATTAAGTCATTTATTCATAATAAATTAAATTAAGTAATTTACTTTTACAATGAAGTAAGTAAGTTAAATAGGAAGAAAGGCCAAGAAAAGGAGAAAAAGGATAAATATGATTCTTGGTCATGTAGTGCTGCTAATATCACTATCTACTGTTCACTTATATTTTATATGTGTGTGCGTGTGTGTGTGTGTGTATTCAAATATATTTTATATATATATAATATTTTTTTTGTTGTAATAGTGTATTAAATGATCAAATATTTGGTCAAAATCTCTATACTTATTATTGGTAATCATAGATATTCTATTTTATAAAGATGGTAAATTATTATATTACCAAAAAAAAAAAGTAGTTGTTATATGGGGGGGTAATTTTACAAAGAGCGTACTATTATAAAGTTGCTTGTTGCTGTTGTTATAAGTGAAATGTTGTTATAGAGAAGTAAAATATAACATAAAAAATCGATTCCAAGAAAAGTTGGTTGTTATAGAGAGATGTTGTTATATGCGGGTGCCGCTATAGAGAGGTCTGGCTGTATTAGAACAACAACAACAACAACAATTACTACGCTTCAACAATAGATCAACACTAATATCAAAAAGATGGACAATCAAACCTATTTCTCGATTCAGTCAGAGAGATGAATATGGTCCCAATAGAGATATGTAAAATGCAGGTCCGATTACGCGTATTCCTAATCTTGCGCAACCACCGCAAATGACAAAATAAGTTGATTTAATTCTGAAAAAAAAAACAAAGACCTCCAAAAGCATATATATCCAAATAAGTAGAAGATTAATATGTATTTTCAAACTTATTGTCTCAGCCTCAAACGTCTTTCACATATATTATCAAAATGTCACCTCCACTAATTTTTATTGTTTGACCTGGAGTTGGTTATGATTTTTCAAATACTGCACTAAAACTAATCGTCAAGGTTTAGCTTTTAAATCGATAAATCAAACAAAACCAATAAAAGTCGGGTTTTCGACCTCGGGTTTTTTAGGGTTTTGCGGGTTTTTTTTTTCCAAAAAATTTTCATACAAAATACAACTTTTATTTCAAATATTTATTTAGTCCTAGTAAGATACACTATATAGTTAAGGTATTTCTTAAGAAAAGAACAAAAATGTGAAATGAGTGATGACATTATAATAAAATATTCAACAAAAAAGATAATGAAATAGCATAAAATTAATTTAGCTAATCAATAAGTCATAATGAAAATGATCATCATAAAAATACTAAATTATGCTAAAATAAGTACAGCTAATAAGTATATATTAATTACAAGATAAAAAGAAATATTAAGTTATGTATTTTCATTGTTTGAATTAACAATGCAAAACTAAATAATAGATATCCAACATTATTATCATTTCTAGTGTTAGGCTTGAATTACTTTTGTTAGTATTAATATTGATTTGGTTTTGACTTTGTTTGAGTTACTAACATCTATGAGCTATAAATCTTATTGGAACATTCAAAATTTTAAGTTCAAACTTGAAATAATATGTCAAAAGACAAAAATTATGAAAAAACTTAAGAAATATTAATAGATTACATTATAAGTAAATCTTTTATGTATAAAATGTTTTAAAAATTTATATACATGTAATGTCGGGTTGGTTTGGTTCGGTTTGACTTTTTTTAGTTAAAACCAAACCAAACTAATTATGATCGGGTTTTTTCCAACACCAAACCACTAATCGAGTTTTTTTTTCCCGATTTGATTTGGATTATTTGTTTGGTGCTGTTTATCGGTTTATTTTGTACACCCCTGCCACTAATCACCATTCCATCACCCAATTATTGTTATGGACCCTCACGTGTTAAGCTTTTTTGTCGTACTTTTTAATATCACTAGGCTCTTAATCATTCATCGAATTATCCACACAATAACTAGCAAGAAAGTATTACTATATTTTAAGTCATATATACCGACGGTATAAGCAAATTAACTTAGTTTTACATTGATCGCTTTCACATAAAAGATATCTACAAGCAACCATCCATAAAGAAAACCATAACTTTAAAAATAAGACAGCTTACCTCTACAAGAAGTAAAAGTGACATGACAATTAAAATTTCCATATACTATCTGTTTATATAAGTTAAAGCTCAATTATATTAGTGACGACTGACGAACTGGGATCAAAAGCAATTAATGTAAATAGTTCTCATTTTGTTCAATGAATTTTTCGATGAAAATGACACTGGAGATAAGAAGGTTATTACTCTCAAGATCTTAAAATTAGGATCTTTAAAGATTTTTCTTTTTCTCCAGCTAATTTTCTGGACCCCTTTGTAATTTCGAGGCCCCATGCTTTACTTTGTGCCTTCAAATACTCAACTAAGTAAGTGCATTTGCGTTAATTTCAACCAAAAATAAATACTTACCAAATTAGCAACTGCTTTAATTTATTGTTTCTAATGAGTTCTATAAGCAAGAAGAACAAACATATGCCATGCTCAGCATGCAAGCTTCTTCGTAGACGCTGCACTCAAGATTGCATTTTCTTGCCTCACTTTCCAGCTGCTGAACCACAAAAATTTATTGCTGTTCATCGCATTTTTGGTGCTAGCAACATCAGCAAAACGTTACAAGTACGTATTTCAAAAAATTTAACTTCTTTTTATGACAGTGGTCTGTGTATGGACTAGCTTGTGCGCGATTAAGCTTTGCCACTGGCTATCATCTTCGTGTTTGAACCAGCTTGTGCACAATTAGTCTTTTCACCACCTATCTGCTACCAGCACAACTGCACAAGCACTGGATAGCTATGACCAATAAACTTTAGGCAAATAAGAAGAAATCACTGCACGCCTTCCGTCCCTATTTGGTTTTGAACCATAACTTACAATTAAAATACAAAGCCAAGGATGCTTAGGTGCAAAAGAACTAGATTTTTTATCTTTTTATTTATTTATAATACAATTAGATTTTAAGTTCTATACATTAACAATGCAACATAATTTTACACAAGTATATCACTTAAAAGATAACTACAAGCAACTAACCAGAATATGTGGAACTAGTTACTTGAAAAGTAAGGCAACATGCTACCAGTAGTAAATAATACACCATAAACGATTAGTTAGTGGTGGAGCTAGAGTTTTTCACTTTTGGGATTCAGAATATAACGAATTAAACACACTAAGAACCCAAGGGATTCAACATCTACTATTTATACATAAATAATAATTTTGACCTAGTGTATTTTTCAAGCGAAGGGAGTTCAGATTACACCCCTAGCTCTGCCCCTCTGATCAGAATATACAAGTTAAATCCATAGAACTAATATAATGCTAAGACTGCAAGTTAAAAAGATGCACTCCACGAAATGAACCTTTTTTAAATTTGCTTTGTATGTTTGGCATTCATTTTTGAAGGAGATACCAAAGGAGAATAGAGAAGATGCAGTGATCAGCATGGTCTATGAAGCTACGGCAAGACTCAGAGATCCAGTTTATGGCAGTGTAGGCATCATTTCTGCCCTCCAGAAACATGTCTTTCACTTGCAATCCGAGTTAAACAAAGCTTTAGATGAAGCAATGTGTCTCAGAATCCAGTTACCCGATCCTTTATCCTTACCCTCCCTGCTGGAAGGTTCTCCACTCACTTCCGAGAACCATGAGTTTCACCATTCTCAGAATCCAAGGGAGCAAAATGCATATGCTAATGCCTCAGATGCCTTGCTTCTACTTCCAGAAGCAGCAGATTATTGTTTCCAAGAAACTGAAGTTCTTCCACTGCCTTATTTGGGCATATAGGTCTTCAATATGGACAACAGTAGACTGTCAATATTTGCCTTTCATTTAACACCTTATCATGTTCTTTTTCTTCCCCTGCTACTCATCTAGTCAAATATATAAGTGGATTTCGCTAAGATAATGTTCCAAGGCCGCAGATATACTAGTTTCTTCATGCTTTGGACCTCCGAATGAAAAAAGATTTAAGTTATATACACCAACACTGTAAAAGCTTTTACACTATCGGTGCAATTTAACTCCAGGGTCATCATATCATGCTTGATTTCAGAAGTTAAGTGTTTTAGTAGGTCAACTTTACCTGATGGTGCAAATGTATAAAGCTGGTCAGTAGAGCAGGTGAATAACGCATGAACTACCAGTGAGCACTGCAACTGATTCATGATATTATGCACTAAAAAACTAAAATCAAGTAACTGTATGGTGACAATTTCCAACAAAAAGGAACTATGATAAAAAGGTATCTGAAAGGCGCTTGTAAAAGACTCAGGCATTCAAGTCAAATAAAACCTTCCAGCATTGTGTCTGATTCGTGGAGACCGGAGAGAACAAACATTCAAAATCATTAATATAGCATCAGTATCTAGTATCGATACTGCAAAAAGTTAAATAAATCCAGCTGTATGATTACAATAACCCACAAAATGAAACTATGACGAAAGCTCTATTAAAAGGGCTTGTAAAAAACCCGGGCATTCTAGTCAATGAAAATCTTCTTGCGCAATCAATGGCCTAAGAAATATTTATCAATAACTGGGTTATCCGGAAGAACAAACATCCAAAAATCATTGATATAACATCAGTATCTAGTTACAACTTCAAGTATATATGACAGGACAACAACTTCAGAGTAAGAGGCTTGAAGGAATTGTGATGGTCAGAAGTCAGAACTACTATCTAAGCCTATCTTGTAAAAGAAGATTTAGTACTACAACCTTCAAATCTTCAAATTACAAGGTAAAATCAGGAACAATTGTTAACAGTTAAGATATTCACCCTCTGCGACAAAATGAAGGGCTTACATTGGTTGGAAAGTAAAAGCTCAGTAAAGATAATTATGTGAGAATATGTGATTTAGTGACCATGTAAAAGATCCTCCGGTTCCAGCTCCACCCCTAACCGATGTTTCATGGAAGCTTGACTATTCACTGGTAATTTGATTTTCTTTTGTAATTCCACAAACCTCTGAATATCAAAATCATACTTCTTGATCAGCTTCCTCTGCCTTGAGAGGAAGAGCCTTTTCAGCACATCTTGGTATGACGGATCTCTGGAAGTAACAAGGAAGTAAGCATAACCTACTACTATTCCAGCAGTAGTTGTAAAAAAAGCAATGGGCTCCATCACATCCCAAGAGAATTCCCAGAATGTAAGACGGAAGAAGAGTCCGACCTGCAAAAGCCCGGCCCCTAAACCAGTCCATAAAATACGGCGCACATGCTTATGTGCAAGCTCGTCTATCTTATCCTTCTTCTCCGTCAGAATCTTTAGTTCCTCTATTGTGGGGTCATCTTCAGGTAGAAGTGCTAAGGGAACTGCCTTTCTAATTTCATCCACCACCTGAAAACAAAAGGAAGAAAGCTTTTAAGAGGGCCCGCTAGAAATGGACTTTTCTTAAGAAATGTCACTCAAATCCATATTCGGAAACAACCAAGTATGCATTTAAAACTCACACATTCTTTACTTTCTCAGGCAACTTAAGCGATAAATTGGTGATCAAAGAAAGCATTATTCTAAGTTCTAACTCTCGTGATTTTCTAATTCTCGTCGTCTCATAAAATTAGAAAGTAAGTAATTGGATGACGTTATGCAAATACAGAAAAGAAGTAATTGAAACATGACATGACAATAATTTAGGGATCTTCACACCATTAACTTATCGACTGAGAATCCACCGCATTTTTGGTAATATGAAACAATGTCCGCAAAAAGGTGGATAATGAATTATGAATGCCCAAACTCACGTCATTTACACCTTTCGTTGTGTTTTCTCATAAATTCTACAATCAAAGGCAGGACATTAACGCTAAATGATTCTGCTAAGTATATACCGATCTAAGGAAACATAAATTCAAATACGAATTAATAACGCAAATTGATCAACATAGGTGCTGATGGCAAATTATACTGATTGGCACCACTTTCTCGAATTAATAATGCAAATTTCCTGATGTAATTAACACTTATAAACTATTTAACAGCTAATTCTCAGGATAAACTGATCAACATAGGTCCTTTTTATAAG
This sequence comes from Lycium ferocissimum, assembly GCF_029784015.1. Taxonomy (NCBI): domain Eukaryota; kingdom Viridiplantae; phylum Streptophyta; class Magnoliopsida; order Solanales; family Solanaceae; genus Lycium; species Lycium ferocissimum. Next base: position 8,008 of record NW_026716924.1, on the reverse strand, counting down.
CACATACCGAAGGCAGACAATAAAAGCAGAATAAGTGAGCAAAGCTACAGAAACTATGTTGTTCTTCATGTTGGTTCTTGATATTCTAGCAGATGCCAATGATTGTATTCTTTTTCATTTCCCCTTCTATGTTACCGATAACATTTTCTCCTCTATCTTAGAGGCTAATAAAACCAAACGCCAAATCAAGATTCCACAAAGATCTCCCCTTTTTCATGATTTCTTAGATATTACAGCTAAACAATGCAAATTTAACACACATATCATCAATATACACAACCCCAAATCCCAAAACAATGAAAAATCTAAGAGAAAAACAAATTAACCTTATCAGGGTGAAGGTAAACTTTATCTCTGAAGAGCAAAATAACACCAGCTTCATCAAGAACTCTAGCAAAACCAACAGCCTCTTCATGTGTTTTCGCCACACCAATATTTTCACAAGCCTTTAACAGATCCATATACCCAATAACCTCAGTATTCTTCATCCCTAATTTCCACTTTAACTCTTCAACATTCACCAATCTCATTAACCTTTTAGCTTCCTCATGTGTAATAGTATCCCCATTATTCACATTCACATTCTTCTTTTCCTCATTATTGGAATCAGAGCTAAAATAATACCCACCCATCATTCGGGTCGGGCCACAATAGAACCCGACCCGAAACGGCCTTGTCCCACCATAGTTAATCGAATTTGTCCTCACAGCCGATGTAACTGTCTGTTTCAATAAATTACACGAAGTTCTCCACATTTTTTCTACTAATAGTTAAAATACTTTCGCTTGATACAAAAATTAAAACTGCGAATAATATGAATGTAACATAATCAAGAACTGATGTTGGTATATTGAGCCATGATTTTGCTATGAAATTCTTGGATAAAGCAAGAGAAATAATAATAAGATGGAGATAAGGAAAGAGCAATAATACGAGAATAACGGTGTCTGTTTTTGTAACGGTTGAAAATGAGTTTATGGAAGCCCGCTAAATGAGAGAGTAAGTTACCATTTCTAGTTTTTGTAGGAAGAAGAAAAGGAGAGAATTACACGGAGTAGGGCTAGGGTTTTTAACTTTTTACCACGCATTTGACACGGTCACACGGTCTGTTCAATCCATGTTTCCTTGCGACAGTTCATAGGAAGTTTCGTCAAAAAACATTGTAGTGTGTGCTCTTCTGGGATAAAGTGGGCCCTTGAATCCTTTGATAGTATTAGAATCCCCGACTTTTTTTGAGTTTCCCAAAATTTACCGATTTGATTAATTTAAGGTTCAAAAACACACCTCAAGTATCACTTTTTTTTTTTAATTTCTTACCTGAATTATCAAAGTGAAGTTTTACCCAAACTATCACCAATAGTTTCAAAACGCACTCAACTATCATTGTCATTTTTCATTATCAATTATCGCTAACGGGTTTAAAAATACACCTCAAAATTGATGATGAGCTGTGTTTTTGTAAACTAGTTGGTGATAGTTTGTAGGAAAAGTAAATGTTGCGATAGTTAGGTGTTTTGAATTAATTGGTGATAGTTTAGGTAGGAAACTATCAATTTTGAGGTGAGGTGTGTTTTGCAAACTAGTTGATGATAATTCAGGTAGGAAAAGTGAACAAGTGAGTTCAGGTAGGAAAAGTGAACAAGTGATAGTTGAGGTGTGTTTTGCAAACTAATTGGTGATAATTTAGATAGGAAACTCTCGCACCTGATAGTTCAGGCAGGAAACTAAAAAAACGTGATACTTGAGGTGTGTTTTTTACTATTATCTCTAAATTTATAGTAATTTATAAATTTTCATGCTTTTTACAGTATTTTTTTATATTTTTTATACTGCTTTGAACTGTTTTTCTATGTACCGAGGGTCTATCAGAAACAATCTACCTACCTCCCAAGATAGAGGTAAGATTTGCGTACATTCTACCCTCCCCAAACCCCACTATGTGGGATTTCACTGGATATGTTGTTGTTGGTTGGAGAGATAAAAGAAACTTAATTACTGCATAAAAGTTTATACACATAGATTTTGTTTGATTTTCGACTAATTTAAGTTTAATGTCGAAAACAGCCTCTCTACCTTTTAAAGTAGGGCTAAGGTTTGTGTATGTTCTACTCTCCCAAATCTCATTTGTGAGATTACACTGAGTAAGTTATTGTTATTGTTATTATATTTCTACACTTATTTACTGGTGGCAACCTTTCCGTTCCTTTTTACTCGTGGAAGGACTATGGGGAAGTAAAAAGGGATTCTATCAATTTTTAGCGAATTGGGATATTATCTTTGGATTATCATTTCACGGTAAAATTAAAACATGCATTAATACAATTCCTTATAACCAGCTAAACTATAACCAAACCACTTTTAACTGCAGTTTTTTTTTCTTTCTTGAATGGAGTACAGTGGACAGTAAAGGATCTTTGGTTGAATATAATGTCATATATATATATAATAAAGACACTGATTCGAGTTACAATGTCACGAGTTCACTATCTAATAGGAGTAATCTTTTAATCATTGTTATTCAATTGTCTTAATTTTATCCGTCAACTAATATAAAGATAAAATTGAACCCTCAACTGTGGACTCTGGACAGGACCTGGATAATCAGGACAAAATTTATTAGTCAGCCTGATTAATTTACTCGCATTCATTATCACAGATAATCTATAATATAAAGCTAGATATAGACAAGATGATATGACACCTCTCTATGGCCAAGAATAGCATTTATCTTTTTTCTCCTTTTTTGGACTTTTCTCTTATTTTAATGTGTTATATATTAAAAAAATAAATCAAAAGCTACTCTCTTAATTGCAGCTCTTCATTTTCTTAATTAATTGCACCTTTCCCCCTCCCTCTATAACTGTTTCAAAAAGAAATCTTTACATCTAATTAAATGAGAAATGATGAGTGAATGGTGATATGACTATTGTTTCATTTGCTATGGAATGTATACATGGCAGTAACGAATAAGCTAAAAATTGTTATATGGCTGCAACATGTAGTTCTTTTTCTTCAAATTTCTTTCTTCATATATGCCCCACCATGCACGGCTAAGCAAATGGAGGAGAAAAGGTTTATCTTCTCCTTAATTAGTTTTTGCTATGGATGAAGTCCAATTCTGGATATATTTATGCTACAGGATGAATTTATTTGTAAGACTATCGTATCTTTTTTTTTAATGTGTGTAACATATGCAGATAAATTGAGATCCTGAAGAAGAGGTACAAAATGAGGTGATAGCATCCTAAATTTAGGCTTAATAAGGAACTCTTTGCTTTGATAGACATGGCCTGTAACCAGGATCATAGGCCAATTTTTCTCCTGCTGTGATGGATTTATTCCCTCCACATGTTAACCAGGATTTTTCTTCATTGAGGTTAGAATTTAAAATATATGATAAAGCTTTAACTAATATGTAACAACAAAAATTTCACAGCATAAAGTTTACTTCTTAAGTCTCATTTTGTTTGTTAGTTGCATTTGTTTTAGAGAGAGTATGAAATAATAACGCTTTTTTTTTCTTTTCAAGATAACTCTCTTAAAACGTTTCTCTTTTTTCTGTTTTTAATTGACAGATTTTGAAGAATTTAGTAAATAGATAAAGCACAAGTAAATGACAAGGAGGAGTTTTTGATTTTGTTTTTTTCATTGGCCTAATTTATAATTTTAATGGTGGCAGGTAACATTTCTAATGTGTACAAGAATTTTTTTTTTTTCAATAGAGTCTTTTTTATTTATAATCAATATGAAGTAAATTTAATTTTTGTCTACACTAAGATACCTCACATTCAATAGAAGTCGACAAAATACTTTTCATTTTCAAAGATGAACTATTAGAAAAAAATACTTTTTCTCTGACTTTAAATTTCATCTCCAAACTATATACATAGTTCTACCTTATTTCTCGATTTTTAACATAACAAAATAGTATTCTGAAATTAAATTAGCTCACTCACAAGCACATATCTCTTTTCTCTCTTCTTGGTAACTTATTAACCTATTTTTCTTAATTTGGGAATTATATTCTATATATATTCTAGCTTATTTATTGAATTTATTACAAACTAATGTCTAATTCTTGAATTCATCTGTTACAAAAAGTCCTTTTGATTTATTTAAGTTCTCTACATAAGTCTAATCCATTTATTGCACCCATCGAGACAAAGTTTGCATATGGGTGAAAAACGAAAATATGTGTCAAGTGAATTTTTAGGAATAAAGTGTGGGATTACTAGGGTGGGATATGAATAGAGAAAAAAATGAAAGGTGTACAAAGGAAAAGGAAAAGAACTAGATATTATGGAATTTGATCCCATCAATATCTATGACAGGGATGCATTTAATTGATATTTCTTCTTTTTCCAAAATTTTCTAATTCTTTTTATTTTCTTCTTTTAGTCTTTTATTTTTATTTGATGAAAAAATGTGAATCTCATGAACAGATGTCAGAAATCATACTAATGGCCTTAGAAGAAGAAGAAAAAGGAGGTCAAATCTCAGGTTTACGTCCCAAGATTTTTTTCATTAACTTTAGTTTTAATATTCTACTTTTTCAAGTTCACAAATACTAATTTCTTAAATGAGTTGTTTCGTATTTAATCTAATTTGTTTATAGGTTGTCTTTTAAGAAATTATTAAATATAACGATTAATAAAAAATTATTTTCTTTTATAAAAGTAATGACATTAGTATTTTATTTTTTTATACGCGCGGAGAAATACGCTAGTTGCTTGATGATGACGAATCCACTAGCAAACATGGCAGGAATAAATTAATACCATAGACTTGATTTAAAATTGTTTTATCTTAAATAAAGAATCTTATTGTCTCGATAGCTGGGATATCTTTCGTTGATATGTCTTTCTTGACCAAAAATGGGAGAAAACATTCTGACCACGGACCCGTTGTGATATTCTTTTAAGAGTTTACGTTACTGTAATAAGTAATAACATTGTCAAAAATATTTCTGCAATTAGATCATTTAAGAAAAAGACTAATAGAGTTAAATTTGTTACACTAGCATACAAATTAAATTCTTTTTTAATATTAAAACTGAATTAAAGTTTGCGTGTTGATTAAAACAAGTGGTACGTACATGATAGTAATAATTGTATACAAGTACATTATTTAAAAATAGTTCTGTGTAACCAATCAAAGAACAATGATTTTAATCGGGCAATTTGCAGGATTGCCCTTCGTTGGAGGTGGTCTTTAATTTTTAATGGTGGTCTTTAAATTGGGTCTTTGACATATATATACATCTTAAGGAGAAATATTTACGAAACGTGACGATAGTTTTATATTTACAAAACATAACATTACAAATCCTATACAAAACATGCTTTATATTTTTTAAAAAAAAATTATTTTTAAATTATTTTTTATTTTTTAAAAATCATTTTTAAAAAAAAATATTTTTTTATTTTTTAAAAAAAAATATTTTTTTTAAATTTATTTTTATTTTTAAAAAAAATTAATATTTTTTTTTGCTCAAAAACTTACGTATGTATGAAAGTTGTATGAAATGTGTATATCTGCGGCTCAAGACTTAAAAAGTTTGCTCAAAATTTAGTGTATGAAATGTGTATATCTCGTTCAAGGCTTAAAAATCCGCTCAAAATTGTGTGTGTGAAAACAATATAAAATTTGTATCTTGCTCATGTCTTAAAATTTCGCTCACATTTTCATGTATAAAGTTCATGTTAGATTTACGTAAATTAATACAACTACAATAACATTGTATATAACTTTGATACAACATTCAAGACTTAAAATAATCGCTCAAATTTTTGTGTATGAAATGTGTATATCTTGATCAAGGCTTAAACATTATGCTTAAAATTTTATGCATGAGAATGGTATGAAATGTGTATATCTTCTCAAGACTTAGAATTTCATTCACATTGTTTGATATAAATTTCATATTAGGTTTACGGAAAATTAATACAACTACAACAACATTGTAACAATTTTCATACAATATTCAAGGCTTAAAGTTTTCGCAATAAAATTTTGTATATGAAAATTATATTAAAAATTTTGCTCACACATACACATTTCATACAACTTTATACAGAAATATGAGGTAATTTTTTTAAGCCATTAAAAAAAAAAAATTAATATTTAAAAAATATATATAAAAAATATTTTTAAAAAATAAAAATATTTTTTTTATAAAAAATATATATTTTTCCGGAAAAAAATAAAAAAACGAAAATATATGAAAATCCGTCATGTTTTGTAATATATCGTTATGTTTTGTAAATAAGGAAAACTATCATTACGTTTCGTTTACGTATATATACGTAGTTTTCCCCTTTAAATTCGTTAATGTAGAATTTGGCACCTCGTAGTTTTTGCCTTCGGTGCATAATTTGCACAGTGCAAAAATTTGCTCACAGAAATTTCAAATTTCGCCTTAGAGCATGGGAATTTTGTCAAGCAAAATTCTCCCCGCGCAAGAGAATTTTGCAAACGGCGAAAATGTCTTGCAATTTATTTTTTTAATTATTTGGGATTCGAACCCACAATTGGGATAAAATTTTTTAAAAAATTAAAGACCAGCCCAAATAAAGGGCAATCCGCGCAAAAAAACAAAAGATTTTAATCGTGTATGGGGTTTTGACTTTCGTCGAGGGTAGTTGGTTGCTCTATGCCAACAATTTGCTTGGCTTGGCATGTCAAATTTGACTTGCACGGCTGCTTCTTTTTTTTTTCCTTGGTTATTTTTTAAAAAAAATAAAATAAAAAATTGCACTGCTGCCTTCGTTTTCATTATCAGTATCTTGTATGACACGTCCTTTGTGTGTTATTTTCATGTTTTGTATCATAGCCAAATCAGATTGGCATGTGGAGCTTAGTCAGATATACGTAACTATTAGTCCAATAGAAATAGATAAAATTGTACTCGATCAATGTTTCTTCATAATAGAGCCATGTTTTGTGTGTGTGTACTATACACAAACAGTTTAAATAGTTGAGATTGAAAGCAATAGATACGTATACGTCTGAACCCATCGAGTTACAATCAATTTAATATTTATGTATCATCATTTATGTTCATTTCTAATGAGTCCATTAATAAAGTTAAATTTCATTTATTTCATGCACCAAAAGATATGTTCTAGTAGTCAATGAAGTGGTTGAAAATCATAAGGCAACGTTTTTCATATGTTCAAACTTTATAAGTGAACAGAGTTACTCGATATTTATGTTGAGAGAGGTAGTAAGTACCTCTTAAATTTGCCAAGGACTCGAGAGGTGACAACAAGCTCTCTTTCTCCCTCTCATATGCTTTTCTGGCATTAGTATTAAGCAATAGATTATAGATGTCGCAGTGGCATCTCTTAAAGCAAGGTGCATATGCTTAAATTTAAAGCCTGCAGTTGGACAAGAAGGTTAGCTTTATCCAAAGGCATAATCTGATTAGGAAAGAAAGGAATCTGAAACAATACTCATACAATACAAGTTATTGCACCGCCAAAGATTCAAGTACCACTAATCCGTAGCTTTTCTATTTCTAAAATATGAGCATACTAAAGTACAAATTGAGAACAAAATGTATCTAATGGAAACACACTTTGCCATGTCAATAAACTGTCTAATGGATACATTTTTAAGGAGTTTAGATGTTCAACGGGTACGTACCTGAAATTTAGGTGTCTAAATGAAACTTGGTCGCATTAATTGGCCAAACAAAAAACATAAAGAAAAAATGGAAAAGAAATAAGCAGAGTCTATCAGCTAAATTATGGAACGACTTTTGTTTATTTTCTTTTTTTTTTCTTAGTTCAGAAAAGCAGCATCTGTTAGTTTAATGGATTTTTTTAGTTGAACAGCTAAATTTATGGTGCCGGAGCAAATGCATATTAAGGACTATCTCTGTCAAGGGGATATATCTGATGGAAATAAGCATACGCGACGAAGAAATATCCAAGACGAGTCATTGCATATAATATATTAACACATAATCAAGATATTAATCAAACATAAAATTGATACTTATCTC